>NW_020852647.1:63693-238693 GCF_000972845.2 Larimichthys crocea
TAAGGGGCACAACTGAACGCTGTCGTGGAGGCAGTAGGTCACTAGGTTCTGTATGCGGTCGTTATAAGTTCACCTGAGGTATCTTGGTAGTGGGGCGTTATCACCAGCAGATTGGTCACTAAAAAGCAGAGCTAGGACGCATAAATATAATTCGACTATCGCAAATGGCGAATGCGCAGCAGCACCACTCAACTCCTTCCATAATAGCGGACGATAAGCAACAACACCCAGGTTCTCTTCAGACCTGTCGCCAGGTAACAGAGAACACACTCTACCTCGATACCATACACTTTCCTTTAGGTCTAAGTGCTAGACTTGAGAAAGTAGTCAATGGAGTACCACAAGTTTCTGTACTAGGACCACTCTATTTTAGTTATATATGCTCCTTTAGGAGAACATTATTAGGAATCACCTATCAATTTTCATTGTTATGCTGACGACACCCATTAATTTATACGATCAACCTGATGAATCAATCAGTTAACTAAACTCCAAGCATGCCTAGGTAAAAAGTTGGATGACCTACAATTTTCTGATGTTAAATTCAGACAAACTGAAGTTCTTGTAATTGGACCCAAACACCTTCATGGTCAACACCAAATCATAATCTATACAAGAGCTCATAGTAACCCCTGTACCTTACCCCGTAGACACTGCGCATCTCAGACGCTGGCTGGTTCTTGCGTTGTTTCCCTATAGCCCGGCACACCGATAAGAGTCGCCTGACCCCTGGCCCGCCCCATTTATTGACAGCTTTATAGACCACACTCCGTTTGCACGCCCAGCCGTTATGTCTATTGGCTATGCTATCAGCCAGAATGAGTCATTTGTGCCTCTTGGTATCCTTTATAACATTTTTGCATTCATGACGACAGATTGCCTGAACAAGAAAGTAGCACCGAGGCTAAAATAAAATTCGCTGACCGCAGAGTCGAAAGCAGCACATGAGCAGATGCATTACCACGCAAGTCATCCGCATGCCCGAGCCCGGCCGGGGCCCGAGGAAATGATAAAATTATGCCCGAACCGCCTGACCCGGCAAATCCCAGCTCTAGTCCAGACATGCCTAAGAGCAGAGGAAAATGAAAACTTGACCGAGAAAATCGTGTGTTTCAGGTGAAATGGGAAAAAGACTATCTGTTCACAGAATTTAAAGAAGAGTCTCTGTGCTCAGTATGCTCAGACACTATCTGCTATGAAAGATTTCAATTTAGGTTTAAGCTAAATACAAAAAATATACTGGAACTGCAAGGGCTGCTATAGCAACTGACCTCAAATCAAAAGTACACAAACAACAGATACTTTTTACCAGAGCCACAACCACACAGCAGTCTGCACTCAAGGCATCTTTGAGGTATATGGTATTTGTATTTTTTATTGTATGAGATCACAGCGAGTGGTTGTTATATTTCATTCAAAGCTTTTGTATTTCTAATTATCAAAACAGACTACAACTGTTATACATGCATTTGAGCGTGAAATATGTTCAGTTACTGCACTGTTTGTGTGTGTGTATACTGTATACATACACACACACAAACAAATGTGGCCCTCTGGTAATGTCAAAGAAAAGTTAAGTTGCCCATCCCTGGCATAGATAGATCATTACGTTCTGTGTTATGACCATGCAGTGGGTTATTGTAATAAATAAATATAAAATTATAAAATAAATAAATTTACATTTACATTAATAAAGAGAATTATTCACGTGGTTCAGGCTCACAGCTTCGGTATCGTGGTCACACCTGACGAGCTTCCTTTAAGCTCCATGACATGAGTTACCTGCAGGCCGTGTGCGGGGGTCCCGCCGTGGGTCGTCTCTATAGTGACAGACTGAGGCATGGCTCCATGTGTTTCACATTCACCGGCTGGCTGGCCAGCTCTTCCCTCACACATGTACAACTCAGGCAGACCTGGCAGATTTCGTCTTGGGTCAAGTGTGTTGAGCTTTCCCACCACACTACCCGGGGCCATGTCGCGACGTGGTGTGTTACTGCACGTTATCTGTTTGTCTGTTTTTGTGGTCCGGTGTTGATCTGGAAGAAGAGGCCAGACTCTGCCTGAGTGCTGGTTGCTTCGGCATTTTCTTTGAGAGGGCACGGCCCTGAGATGTTCAAGCACACTTCATGTTCTGGTGGTTTCTCAGATGATGATCTAAATTTGATGTACTGCTGCATTTTGAAGCCACGCTTCATATTTTGCATATCACCGTTGTTTGTTCGACATCTTGAAACCAAACACCGGCAGACGATGGATCCTGTGTTACCGTCGGGTTTAAGTAGGAGCGCTTGTTTTGTCTCTCTGTGAGAGCAGGAAGTTAAATGCAGATAAAAGCACAGACTACAAGGCCCAGCCCCGCTCTGTCGACTTCCTGTCCACGCCGTTGGTCGTTGACGGACTGAACAGATGAGGGTGGGACTTCCTGTGTTCTCAGTGTCTTTCCTGTTGGAAAGAAGCATCCTGGACTTGAAGGCCCCCCTTGAGGACCCCTGTGTGTACAGCAGTCTGCAGTACCTCTGGGTGTTGTTAGGGGGCGCTGCCTGTCTGATGTGGGCTAAACACGTCCAAAGGCTGAGTCTCTGTGGACTGCAACAGGATTTAGTGTCCTGCAGCTGTCCTTCCTGTCGACACCCGAGCCGACCAGCTGAGCCCGTTACAAAACCCCGAGACAGAAATGGACCAGCAGAGCCAGCACACGGACTGGACCAGCCTCTGCTAACTGTCTGAACAGAACCTGATCAGAACCTGAACAGAACCTGTGTATCCTGCTGGGTCTCACATCAATGTGTCCTGTTAGCTTAGCCATTAATTTGTACCATGAAAATCCACCTTAAAGGGACGTTCAGGTGTTTTAAGGTGGACTGAATGACGAGTGTTAGCTACATGTTAGCGCTAAAGACACTGAAACAACAAAAACACATCGTACACTCAGGACGTTAGCTTAGCTCCATGAAGCTAACACGAAGCTTACATGAAGCTAACATGAAGCTAACATGAAGCTTACATGAAGCTAACATGAAGCTAACACGAAGCTAACACGAAGCTAACACGAAGCTAACACAAAGCTTACACGAAGCTTACACGAAGCTAACATGAAGCTTACATGAAGCTAACATGAAGCTAACATGAGGCTAACATGAAGCTAACATGAAGCTTACATGAAGCTAACATGAAGCTAACACGAAGCTAACACGAAGCTAACACGAAGCTAACACGAAGCTTACACGAAGCTTACACGAAGCTAACATGAAGCTTACATGAAGCTAACATGAAGCTAACATGAGGCTAACATTGACGCAGCATGAAGCTTACATGAAGCTACATGAAGCTAACCACGAAGCTTACACGAAGCTAACACAAAGCTACACGAAGTAACATGAAGCTTACAGAACTAACATGAGCTTACATGAGCAATGAGCTAACATGAGCTAACATGAAGCAACATGAGTAACATGAACGTTTACATGAAGCTAACTGGGCTAAGATGAAGCTACATGAGGCTAACATGAAGTTTACATGAAGCTAAACATAAGCTTAAAGAGCTTCATGTAAACATGAAGCTAACATGAAGCTTACATGAAGCTAACAGAGCTTACATGATGCTAACATGGGCTAACTGAAGCTACAGAGGCTAACATGAAGCTAACATGAGCTCCATGAAGCTAACATGAGCTTACCTGAAGGCTTACATGGCTAACATGAGCGCTAACTATGAAGCTAAATGAAGCTAACATGAAGCTTACATGAGCTAACAGAGAGGCTCCATGACAGCTTACACGACGCTAATACATGCCAGCTATACCATGAAGTTAACATGAAAGCTAACATGAAGCTACAATGTCAGAAGCTAACATGAAGTAAACAGAAGCTAAACATGAGTCTACACTATGAAGCTAACCTGAGGCTAACATGAAGCTAACATGAAGGTTACCTGAAGCTAACATTGAATGTACACCATGAAGCTAACATGACAGTTTACATGCAGCTTTACATGAAGCTACACATGAGGCTAACATGAAGCGCAACATGGAGTGGCTAAACATGAAGCTTAACATGAATGAGTGTTTGTGGATTGTTTACCGTTAGTGAGACAACACGCTAAAACTTCATGCCTCCTCCCCCACCTGTTCCCTCCTCCCCTCCTACACCCCCCTCCGGCCGACAGCGAAATAGCCTCTGGGGTATTGGGGCTGACAGAGGGACGTCGGCCATCTTCCATCCAGTTTAATGTGGCAGCTGATCCGAACAAAACTGAACGTTTCTCCGAGTCGCTGATGGACTCCAGCACGTCATTATATGCACGTGATTGAGACTTCATTACCTACAGCGTCACGTGATGTAACTTCATTACCTATAGCGCCAGTGAGAGGACTTCATTACCTACAGCGTCACGTGATGTACTTCATTACCTATAGCGTCACGTGATGAGACTTCATTACCTACAGCGTCACGTGAGTAAACTTCATTACCTATAGCGTCACGTGATGAGACTTCATTACTACAGCGTCACGTGATGTAACTTCATTACCTTATAGGTCACGTGATTGAGACTTCATTACCTACAGCGTCACGTGAGTAATTCATGACCTATAGCGTCACGTGATGCGTACTTCTTACTAGCTCGTGATGGACTTCATTACCTACAGCGTCACGTGATGTGACTTCATTACCTATAGCGTCACGTGATGTAACCTTCATTACCTCCTAGCGTCACGTGATGAGACTTCATTACCTATAGCGTAACGTGATGTAATTTCATTACCTATAGCGTCACGTGATGTAGCCAGTACCTACAGCGGACGCGATGAGGATTTCATTACATCGGTCAGTGATTGAACTTCATTACCTATAGGCAGTCTGATGTAACTTCTACCTACAGCGTATGTGTAACTCTTACCTATAGCGTCACGTGATGTAACTTCATTACCTATTAGCGTCACGTGATGTAACTCATTACCTATAGCGTCGAGCTTCGTACCTAGGTCATGTAGTAAACTTCATTACCTATCAGCGTCAGTGATGAGACTTATACCTATAGCGGCACG
Organism: Larimichthys crocea; assembly: GCF_000972845.2. Lineage (NCBI taxonomy): Eukaryota > Metazoa > Chordata > Actinopteri > Sciaenidae > Larimichthys > Larimichthys crocea. Next base: position 68,739 of record NW_020852647.1, read on the forward strand.
TGGAGACTTGATTACCTATGCGTCATGTGATGTAACTCTATTCCTATAGCGTCATGTGATGTAACTTCATTACCTATAGCGTCGTGATGTAACTTTCATTACCTCAGCGCACGTGATTAACTTCATTACCCCTATAGCGTATCACGTGATGAGACTTGATTACCCTATAGCGTCACGTGATGAGACTTATACCTATAGCGTCATGTGATGTAACTTCATTACCTATAGCGTCACGTGATAAGACTTATTACCTATAGGTCACGTGATTAGAACTTCATTACCTATAGCGTCACGTGATGTACTTCATTACCTATCGTCACGTGATGAGACTTCATTACCTATCGCGCTCACGTGATTGTACTTCATTACCTATAGCGTCCGGATGAGTCATTACAAGCTAGTGATGTAAGTGTGATTCTATAGCGCAGTGATGAGACTTGATTACCTATAGCGTCACGTGATTTGATAACTTCATCCTATAAGCGTCACGTGAGAGACTTCATTACCTACAGCGTCACGTGATGAGACTTCATTACCTATAGCATACTCATTTCCTATGTGTGATTTTGTAATTCTTTCATTTCTCATATAGCGTCACGTGATGGACTTCATGACTACGCGTCTCGTGATGTTACCTCATTACCATAGTCCGCAGTGATGTGACTTCATTACCTACGTCAGTGATGTGACTTCATTACCATCAGCGTCACGTGATGTAAACTTATTATACTACAGCGTACGGTGACGACTCATTACCTACAGCGTCACGTGATGTAACTTCATTACCTATAACGTCACGTGAGGTAACTTCATTACCTATAGCGTCACGTTGATTGAGACTCATTACCTATAGCGGTCACGTGATGTGACTTCATTACCTATAAGCGTCAGTGATTGTAATTCATTTACCTATAGCGTCATGTGATGTAACTTCATACCTATAGGTCACGTGATGTGACTTCATTACTACAGCGTCAAGTAATGGATACTCATTACCTATACGTCACGTGATGTAACTTCATTACTATAGCGTCAGTGATGTGACTTCATTACCTACACGTCATGTGATGTATTCAACCTATGCGTTGCAGTGATGTAAACTTCTACTGTACCTACAGCGTCATGTGATTGATAATCTTCATACCTATAGCGGTCACGTGAGGAGACTTTAGTAAACCTATATGGTTTCACGTGATGAGACTTGATTACCTTAAGCGTCAGTGATGTACTTCATTACCATAGCCACGGTCAACTTGCTTGATTCTATAGAGACGATGGATTATACCTATAGCGTCACGTGATGGGACTTCCATTACTTATAGCGTCCACGTGATGTGACTATAACTATAGCGCCACGAGTGAGATACCAAAGCACAGTAATTCATACCTTAGCGTCACGTGATGAGACTTCAGTACTATAGCGTCACGTGATGTAACGTTCAATGACCATAGCGTCACGTGGATGAGACGTTGATTACATATAAAGTCGGCACGTGGATGAAACGTCATTATCCTATAGCGTCACGTGAATGCGACTTCCTTACTTAAGACAGAGTCACGTGATGAGGACTTTCTTCCTTACCTATAGCAAATCTGTGATGTATAACTTCATTACCTATCGGCACGTGATGAGACTTCATGTACAAGCGTCACGTGTGTGACTTCATTACCTATAGCGTCACGTGAGTGAACTTCATTACCTACAACGTCACGTGATGAGACTTCATTACCTATAGCGTCACGTGATGTAACTTCATTACCTATAGCGTCACGTGATGTGACTTCATTACCTACAGCGTCACGTGATGTGACTTCATTACCTATAACGTCACGTGATGTGACTTCATTACCTATAGCGTCACGTGATGTAACTTCATTACCTATAGCGTCACGTGATGTAACTTCATTACCTATAGCGTCACGTGATGTAACTTCATGTTTGAATGTAACAGCTGATCTCTGAAAGTAACATGATACGTTGTCTCAGCGTTGTACAACGTGTTTTCATGGTTTGGTAACTGTAGTAACCAGCTGTCAGTCATCAGTCATCCTACAGAAAGTGAAGGACTACAGTCAGTTTGGACACGCCTCCTCCTCCCCCTCCTTCTTGTTGTTCTTCTTCTCCTCCCCTTCCTTCTTGTTGTTCTTCTTCTCCTCCCCCTCCTTCTTGTTGTTCTTCTTCTCCTCCTCCTTCTTGTTCTTGTTCTTCTCCTCCTCCTTGTCCTTGTTCTTCTCCTCCCCCTCCTTCTTGTTCTTCTTCTTCTCCTCCCCCTCCTTCTTGTTCTTCTTCTTTTTCTTCTCCTACTTCTTCTTCTTCTTTTCCTCCTCCTCCTCCTTCTTCTTTTTCTTCTTCTTCTTCTTCTTCTTCTTCTTCTCCTCCTCCTCCTCCTCCTCCTCCTCCTTCTTCTTCTTCTTCTCCTTCTCCTTCTTCTTCTTCTTCTTCTTCTACTTCTTCTCCTCCTCCTCCTTCTCCTTTTCCTCCTCCTCCTTCTTCTTCTCCTCCTCCTCCTCCTCCTTCTTTTTCCTCTTCTTCTCCTTCTTCTCCTCCTCCTCCTCCTCCTCCTCCTTCTTCTTCTTTTTCTTCTACTCCTCTTTCTTCTTCTTCTCCTCCTCCTCCTCCTCCTCCTCCCCCTCCTCCTTCTTCTTCTCCTCCTCCTCCTCCTCCTGCTCCTTCTAAACTGATGATGCGTGAGCCCCCTGATGGAGGTGTACCTTAGTGCAGATGGCCTGATGCATGCTGGGTGGTGTTGACCTTCATAAACAGGTTTCAGAAGAATGTTCTCGATCTCTGCATAACGTTTTCATGATCAGCTGTTTGAGGTTCTCTATGGAACCGAACATGAAAAAGTTCTTTAGGTCATGACTGAACCTTTGGTTCTTTGGAGAACCGGTAGGGCAGGTATGTCCAACATCTGGCCGGGGGGCCAATCACAGCCCACAGTCAGATGTCATGCGGCCCTCAGCTTGATGTTTATAATATATTATTTATAACCTGCTGGATCATCAGATACTGTCTGACTGCTGACATAATGAAGCATCATAACTGCTGCTGGTATATATCTGTATAACATATATATACACATGTATGTATATGTTATATATCTGTATATGTTATATATCTGTATATATATGTTATATATCTGTATGTATATGTTATATATGTGCAGATGTTTGTTACAGAGCAGAGACAGAGTGACTCGTGTTGAACTGAAATGTTCACAGACTTTATCACTAATACATAATAATCATGTTTAAAATGAACATTCAGGTTTTATCAGCTTCATCCAGTTTAACGTGTTCATACAGTTTATTCTGTGATCTGACTCCAGATGGGACAGAAACAACAACTGCTGTTAGATCAGTTCACGTCTGATTGGTTAGGATTGGGGGCCTTGTTCATGTGTTAGTTTGTCTTCACAGTGTCACATCTGTCCCTCTTTAAAAGACGTTTGGACACAGCTGTAAGAGGTCAAAGGTTCCTCCCAGAACATCATGAAGAACCACCATCTTTATTTTAAGACCTTCATGACCCTTTGTTAGTGTTTGAGGTTCTCCGAAGAACCTTTGTGTTCCTTCATCGCGACCAACCAGAACTTTGATTTCTGAGGTCATGATCTACAGGTGTGTGTGATGTTGGTGTGTGTGGTGGAGGTGTGTGTGGTGGAGGTGTGTGTGATGTTGGTGTGTGTGGTGGAGGTGTGTGTGATGGATGATTGACAGCTGTTGTAGCTAGAGGACTGTGGCTGAGTCACGGCGGGTCATAAAGGAGTAAACACAGTTTGGTTGGTGTTGGCGGAGGGGGTGGGCATGCAGCAGCAGAGGGGGGTGTTTGAGTGACAGGAACAGCCTGGGCCTCCTGTTAGTCAGCACTTCTTTAATGACTCAGTGATTTCTGTCAGTTTAAACTCAAACTTTAAGTCCTCTAACTCTTCGCCCGGTCTGATCCTTGCAGACCGCCCGGCACTTGATCCAGATCGATCTGAGTCAGAGCCGGTCCACACTGAGGGGGGGGAGGGCAGGCTGGAGGTGGCATAAATGGCTCCCATGTCCCATCATGCCCCCCTGAGCCTCCCAGCAGCCAATAGGAGGTGTCGGTGTGGTGATGATGCATGTCGTCCCCCCCGGTATAAAGAGCTAGCCCACCGTGTGGGCCCTCCTGAGCAGTTGGAGCATTCCCAGCCTCGCCTCGGGTGGAGGGATTGCGAGGGAAACAAAACTACACGGCGTCTCTGTGTAGTTTTGTTTTTTTGGGGGGGTACACGGAGGCTCGACCTGTTCTCCTCTTGGATTTGTTCAAGTCTTTGTGGATAAGGAGACCGCTCCGGGCCGGCCGGGCTCCGTCCCATCACTCCACGGCACCTTCGTGGAAACAAGTGAGTAACCTGCAGCCCGGCCCGACCCGGCCCAGATCAGTGTCGGGGTCCAGGTCAGGTCTCTGTGGGCGCTGCTTGGTGTGTTTTTTTGTGTTTTCTGGGTTCAGACGGGTCGGCGTGCCGCGTGCAGTGGGCCGAGCTGATCTGTGGACAGCCAAGAATAGCCGCTGATAGCATGAGAGAGGACTGTGACCGGCCGCCGATGGCTTTTTAAGGGAATCAGCAGAGCAGCTATCACTTCACCTCCAGATATGTGCCACATGCTGCCTGTCAATCAACCACGGGGTCGGGGGGGGCAGGAGGGGGGGCACAGGGGTATTTTTGGCCACTGCCATATGTGTCTCTGATCCAGGTCTGTAAATATCAGCTGAGTTTATCCAGAGAGGAACACGACGGGTCCATCAGATCAATGCAGCACGACTCAATGATGACTGGCTGTTGATGTGTTGTGGATTGGTTGTGGATTGGTTGTGGATTGGTTGTCAAGAGAATCTGAGAGATGTTCTCATCAAACCAGCTGACAATGCTGAAAGAACCTCCAGCTGTCCTGATGAGGCGTTCAAAGTGTTTTAATGGTCACATGATCACCCCGATGCATTCAGGGATATCTGTTTCATCAAATGTTTCTGAAACGTTCTTTGAACGTTGCCTGGTTGTTTCTAATGTGTTCTATGTTATAAAATAAAACTTTAATTAAAGAGTTTGTTTTGAGTCATGACCCGATGGTTGTCTGATGTTTATCTGATGGTTACCTGATGGTTGTCTGATGATTATCTGATGGTTATCTGAGTAATTGTACAATATGTTTGTGTTGATTTGTCCTGTACACTGACATCTATTGCACGTCTGTCCGTCCTGGGAGAGGGATCCCTCCTCTGTGGCTCTTCCTGAGGTTTCTTCCACCTTTTTTCCCTGTTAAAGGTTTTTGTGGGCAAGTTTTTCCTCACTGGAACCGAGGGTCTAAGGACAGAGGGTGTCACTCCCTGTACAGATTGTAAAGCCCTCTGAGGCAAATGGACTTTGTGACTTTGGACTGTACAAATAAAATCTGAGTTTTGATTTGGTTGTCTGATGGTTGCTTGATGGTTACCTGATGGTTGTCTGATGGTTACCTGATGGTTGTCTGATGATTACCTGATGGTTACCTGATGGTTGTCTGATGGTTACTAGATGGTTGTCTGATGGTTACTCGATGGTTGTCTGATGGTTACCTGATGGTTACCTGATGGTTGTCTGATGGTTGTCTGATAGTTGTCTGATGGTTGTCTGATGGTTACCTGATGGTCGTTTGATGGTTGTCTGATGGTTGTCTGATGGTTGTCTGATGGTTGTCTGGTGGTTGTCTGATAGTTACCTGATAGTTACCTGATGGTTACCTGATGATTGTCTGATGGTTGACTGATGGTTACCTGATGGTTGTCTGATGGTTACCTGATGGTTGATTGATGGTTACCTGATGATTGACTGATGGTTACCTGATGGTTGTTTGATGGTTACCTGATGGTTGATTGATGGTTGACTGATGGTTGTCTGATGGTTACCTGATGATTGACTGATGGTTACCTGATGGTTACCTGATGGTTGTTTGATGGTTACCTGATGGTTGATTGATGGTTGACTGATGGTTGTCTGATGGTTACCTGATGGTTATCTGATGGTTGATTGATGGTTAACTGATGGTTGACTGATGGTTGTGTGATGGTTACCTGATGGTTGACTGATAGTTGTCTGATGGTTACCTAATGGTCGACTGATTGTTGTGTGATGGTTACCTGATGGTTACCTGATGGTTGATTGATGGTTGTCTGATGGTTGTCCGATGGTTGTCTGATGGTTACCTGATGGTTACCTGATGGTTGATTGATGGTTGTCTGATGGTTACCTGATGGTTACCTGATGGTTGATTGATGGTTGTCTGATGGTTACCTGATGGTTGATTGATGGTTGACTGATGGTTGTCTGATGGTTACCTGATGGTTACCTGGTGGTTGATTGATGGTTTGTTGATGTTGATTTTTATCACAGGTTCAAGCCAGGCTGATCCAATCACGGCTCAGGGCTGTGATGACATCACTGCTGTCACGTTATTAAACTTTACACAATGACTGTCAGAGAGGAAACCTCATGTCTCCAGTCTGAGTCACATTATCACAAAGATTAATCAAACAGCTGATCAAATGAGACACATATATGAGCTGGATTTTCACAATAAAAGTTGACATAATGGAGATAAAAACATTTTACCTGACAGCACCAAAAGTTCATGAAGTGTAAAACATAAAATGTAAAACATAAAGTGTAAAACATAAAGTATAAAACAAAGTATAAAACATAAATTATAAAACAGTGTGTAAAACAAAATATAAAACAAAGTGTAAAACATAAATTATAAAACAGTGTAAAACAAAATGTAAAACAAAGTGTAAAACATAAAGTATAAAACAAATTGTAAAACAAAATATAAAAAAACATAAAGTGTAAAATATAAAGTATAAAGTATCAGTGTAGTAAAATATACTTTCTTACAGTTTTATTGTTTAATATATTTATACATTTTTATCAGAATCAATGAAGAAATCATGATCAACACGATTCGTTGTACGTTTAAATGAATATAAAATAAATATAAAATAAAGTTGGATTCATTTTGTCGCTGCATTCAGTCATTGACGTTTTACTACGAGGACCCAAAAAACTACATTTATGCCTGAATTTGTTTTATTATTATTATTATCATTAATTAGATCAAATAAACTCTCCTGATGACGTCAGTCAGGTGAATGAACTCGTTAATGTTTACTTTGTATAAAATGAAGAAAACATGTTGATGTGTTTCCTTTTAGACTTTTATTTTGAAGGGACTTCCTGTTTAATCCACTTCAGGACCTTTTAAATGTTAAATCTGGTCCAGTTCACAAACAAGAAGAAAATCTGACCAACAGGAAAGAAGCCGTTATTAAAACACTTTCCTGTTTGGATGTTTTTTAAATTTCCTGTTTGGATGTACCTTTCCGTAGCAGCTGTGGTGAAGTCGTAAAAAGTCGTTCAGTCTTAGTACGTTAGTGTGAACGATGAGATCTACAAGACGTGAGCAGACCTTAAAGGTCTCAGGGTTTGTTTTAGATTATTGAGACTGAAAATTTCAAATCGATTTGATATTTAATGTTAAAGACTTACTGATAATTCAACATCATCGTTTCAGACCTTTTAGCACGTTTTTAAATGAGGTGACAGAAAAATGTCGTAAAATCGGCCAAAAGGGCCAATAAACAGATTTAACAGGCAACATGCTGACTGCACTCGACTGAAGCAGAGTTCAGCTTTTACAAAGATTCTTTAAATCTGTTTCAATTGAACATTTTTCCTGCATTATGAACTTCAGATAAATAAATACTTTATTGATCCTGAGGGAAATTCAAGCATCTAGTGGCAGCATGTAAACATACATTAAAATTAGAATTAACCTATAAGATAAATCTCAATTTAAATTAAACCTATGTAAAGATTTTATGAACAGAAAACCATATAAAAAGTAAACACATAGATTTTTATTATTTTTTTAGATAGATAGATAGATAGATAGATAGACAGACAGACAGACAGACAGACAGACAGACAGACAGACAGGCAGACAGACAGACAGACAGACAGACAGACAGACAGACAGATAGATAGATAGATAGACAGACAGACAGACAGACAGATAGATAGATAGATAGATAGATAGATAGGTGCAGCAGCAGCATTACACACAGTGACGATTGTTAGTTTGCTCCTAAAATAAAGATTAGAATATAACAAAATGTGAAACAGTTTAAAGACGTCAGAGGTTCATTTCTGTTCATCAGAGTGAATCAATAATCAAACATTGATCTGTAGATTCAGAGTTAGTCATACCTCTGTGTAATAATAATGTTATGGATGTGTGGATGAATCAGTCTCTGGCTCAGAGCAGCTGTCCCTGTGCAGCTGAGGCTAAATGTGGATCCTGATCTGAGACTAAAACCAGAAGGCTTGGGGGGTCGCATGAAGAGCCGAGTCCACGATAATCCTGAGGTCACAGAGAGGTGTCAGTCGTCCACTCTTTAACTCAAACGGTCTTTTCTGACTCAGAACGTTTGTTCTGATTTTCATTCTCAGTTAGTTTGACGCAGATCGTTCCATGAGCTCGTTTGTGATTCATTAGGCGTTCTTTAGTTTGGCTTCACCTGCTGCACTCTTTTCTTCTTCTTCTGCTGATGACTCTGCCATGCGTTCGACCTCCAGCTGCTGCCGTCTGTCCATCCATCCGTCCGTCAGCGTTCCTCTGCCCTCCAACAGGCTCCGCCTCCTGACATTTATAGCTGAAACTCAAGCCGTCAGGAGACACTCAGCACATTTTCATCCAGCTGCTTTTAAAGCTGAACCTCAATAAAAGCCTGAAACACACAGGAGGGAAACATTCAGGAAACATTCAGGAAACATTCAGAAAACACAGGCATGTTAGTGATTAGCCTGTTCGCTGAGTTCTTCAGGTTCAGATAAAAGCCAGGACTTGAACTGTGCATGTGGACTGACCTGTGATCAGCTGATGTTTGTTTGTTCGTTATTTAGACGTGAAACATGATGAATAAACGCTGACAGACCTCACAGGAAGAATGTTTCCCTCCAATAAAAGTCAAAGTGAGCATTGTGTTTCCCGTCACCATCAAACTGTCCGATGGCGCTCACTCTGCTCGTTTCTGGTCCACCTGACATTTCACATTTCGTGATTTTTTCCGTGGTTGTGACACGTTAACGTGTTTGGATGAACACCGAGTGGTTTGGACTGCTCATGTTTGTCAGTCAGTCATTGGAGCTTTGGTGGACACATTTAGTCGTCTATTTCTGGAGAGGAATTATGGAAAGGGAGCGTCTCCTTTCCTTCTCTAAGAACTGCTTGTGTGTTTCCTAAACTGAAGGAGGTAGGAAAGGAAACGAGGAGAAATCTTTCTGATCAGAACAGGCTTCAGGTACCGATCAGTCCTGTTCAGTGTCTGATGAAACCCTTCCTGTCTGTCTGACTGAAATGTTTTCTGTCTGTTGGTTTCAAACCCATTTTAAACACTTCCTCTTCCTCTCTGTTCGTGTTCAGGGTGCCGACCATCATGTCAACACAAGCGCCAACGTTCACACAGCCGCTACAGAGCGTCGTGGCACTAGAGGGTAGTGCCGCAACGTTCGAGGCTCAAATAAGTGGTAAGAAACGTTTCACTAACATTCTTCTAACGAACTGAAACAGAAACTAATGAATGAAAGACGGAAAAATGAGTGGGAACCACACATGTAGAGCAGAAACTATTTCAGACGGACTGAATTAGAATGAGGTGTCCACGCAGAGACGATAGTGACTCCCAGGTGTCCACACAGAGACGATAGCAACTCCCAGGTGTCCACACAGAGACGATAGCGACTCCCAGGTGTCCACACAGAGACGATAGCAACTCCCAGGTGTCCATGTAGAGACGATACGTCTCCCAGGTGTCCACGCAGAGACGATAGCGACTCCCAGGTGTCCACACAGAGACGATAGCGACTCCCAGGTGTCCACGCAGACACGATACGTCTCCCAGGTGTCCACGTAGAGACGATACGTCTCCCAGGTGTCCATGTAGAGACGATACGTCTCCCAGGTGTCCACGCAGAGACGATAGTGACTCCCAGGTGTCCACGTAGAGACGATACGTCTCCCAGGTGTCCATGTAGAGACGATACGTCTCCCAGGTGTCCACGTAGAGACGATACGTCTCCCAGGTGACCACGCAGAGACGATAGCGACTCCCAGGTGACCACGTAGAGACGATAGTGACTCCCAGGTGTCCATGTAGAGACGATATGTCTCCCAGGTGTCCATGTAGAGACGATACGTCTCCCAGGTGTCCACGTAGAGACGATACGTCTCCCAGGTGACCACGTAGAGACAATAGTGACTCCCAGGTGTCCACATTAGTTGTTCATGTGTAGTTATTCGTCATTCTCTGGCAGTTGACGGTGGTCTGGTTCTTCTCTCCTCTGCAGGTTCTCCAGTTCCTGAGGTGAGCTGGTTCCGTGATGGCCAGGTTCTTTCCGCCGCCGCTTTGCCCGGCGTTCAGATCTCATTCAGCGATGGCCGCGCTGTTCTGAGGATCCCCGCTGTGACCGCCGCACACAGTGGACGATTTTCTGTCCGAGCAACCAACGGCGCCGGACAAGCAACAAGCACCGCTGAACTCCTTGTCACAGGTGAGAGCACAGGTAGACTTCCACACTTATATACACACACAGCACGGTGAAGGTGGCTTCTCATACCTGTCAATCATACCCCCTCAGCGGAGACAGCGCCCCCCAGCTTCCTTCAGAGACTGCAGAGCTCAGCAGTGAGACAGGGCAGCCAGGTGAGGCTGGATGTCAGAGTCGCAGGTATCCCAACACCTGTGGTGAAGTTCTACAGAGAAGGAGCAGAGATCCAGAGCTCAGCCGACTTCAGGATCCTCCAGGAGGGAGACCTGTACAGTCTGCTGATCGCCGAGGCCTTCCCAGAGGATTCTGGGACATATTCTGTGACCGCCACAAACAGCAGCGGACGAGCCACGTCCACCGCTGAGCTGCTGGTTCAGGGTGAGGAGCCCAAAATCGACAGTGTTTCTGTTAAACCTGAGGCTGGTGGAAGTTACAGTTTCATAAAAAGATGTTAGCTTAGCATACAGGAAACACAGTACTGATATTGAGATGATGCTGCGTCCTAAACTACCCGTCTGTGTTCAGGTGAAGAAGCCGTTCCAGCTAAGAAAACCAAGACAGTGATTTCAACCTCTCAGATTTCACAGACCCGTCAGACCAGAGTGGAGAAGGTACGACACAAACTTTGAAACTCACATTCCTCATTTATTATCCATCCCGTCTCACGTGTCGCCTCCTCCCTACCTGTCGCCTGTCCTCAGAGAATGGAGGCCGGTTTCCAGGCCGGCGCCATGATGGAGATGCACATGGAGGGCGGCGAGCTGACACAGCAGCTGGCTCACAAGACTCCACCCAGAGTTCCTCCTAAACCCGCATCCAAGTCCCCGACCCAGCCCTCGCTGGTCGCCAAGGTGGCCGGAGGACGCCAACAGTCGCCGTCACCTGTCAGACACGTGAAGGCACCCACACCCACACCAGTCAGGTGGGTGGAGTCGAGTTGTTTATGCTGGCTTTTATTTGAGTCCTGGCCAGTATTTTAAGATCAGGTTTACGGTAAAGGTCTTAATGGACTGGGGGTTGTTGGGTCTGCACCTGTCCTGTGTCCTCAGGTAACTTCTTCATGATTTGTGGTTTTATAACTGAAGTTGAACTGAACTGAAGGTGGATGTTTTGAAGGTTGTAGAGACTCAGACTTAGATCAGTGAGCGGGGGTGTTGGTGTTTTTGGAGGTTGGCCGTCCAGGCCTGAAATGTGACCTCCCTCCCCCCCGTTTCCAGGCCTGCCTCTCCCACTTCAAGAATCTCAGTCTCCTCCATCAGGCCCGTCAAGTCCCCCATCACCGCACGCAAGCAGGTGGCCGTCGGCGCAGACGTCCTCCCGCCCTGGAAACAGGGAGACTACGTCGTCGCAGAGGGCGGTTACACCACCATGACCACTATGACCTGCAGAACCATCACCCAGCTGGGCCAGGAGCAGCGCCAGGAGCAGCAGGTCATCGGGATCAGAGAGGTGAGGGATGGTCCACGTGGGGCGGGGGTCCAGACCACCATGTGGGGTTCAACAGGTCCACAGGGCAATTTGACAAATATGGCGGGAGACGAGGTTTGGTCCAATTTGAGACAATAACAACTCCCAAGTGTCCATGTAGAGACAATACAACTCCCAGGTGTCCACGTAGAGACAATACAACTCCCAGGTGTCCACTTAGAGACGATAGCGGCTCCCAGGTGTCCACGTAGAGACAATACGACTCCCAGGTGTCCACATAGAGACGATACAACTCCCAGGTGTCCACTTAGAGACGATAGCGGCTCCCAGGTGTCCACGTAGAGACAATACGACTCCCAGGTGTCCACATAGAGACGATACAACTCCCAGGTGTCCACTTAGAGACGATAGCGGCTCCCAGGTGTCCACGTAGAGACAATACGACTCCCAGGTGTCCACATAGAGACGATACAACTCCCAGGTGTCCACTTAGAGACGATAGCGGCTCCCAGGTGTCCACGTAGAGACAATACGACTCCCAGGTGTCCACATAGAGACGATACAACTCCCAGGTGTCCACTTAGAGACGATAGCGGCTCCCAGGTGTCCACGTAGAGACAATACGACTCCCAGGTGTCCACATAGAGACAATACAACTCCCAGGTGTCCACTTAGAGACGATAGCGGCTCCCAGGTGTCCACGTAGAGACAATACGACTCCCAGGTGTCCACATAGAGACGATACAACTCCCAGGTGTCCACTTAGAGACGATAGCGGCTCCCAGGTGTCCACGTAGAGACAATACGACTCCCAGGTGTCCACATAGAGACGATACAACTCCCAGGTGTCCACCTTTTTTCCCTGTTAAAGGTTTTTTGTGGGCAAGTTTTTCCTCACTGGAACCGAGGGTCTAAGGACAGAGGGTGTCACTCCCTGTACAGATTGGAAAGCCTCAGAGGAAAATGGACTTTGTGACTTTGGACTGTACAAATAAAATTGATTTGATTTGATAGAGACGATAGCGACTCCCAGGTGTCCACGTAGAGGCGACAGTGACTCCCAGGTGTCCACGCAGAGACAATGCGATGAGTTTAAGTTTCAAAAGGCTTGTCCGCTGTTTGTTGAACAAATTGCTCCTGATGTTGAACGTCTCTTTTGTCTCTTCAAACATGACGATGTGCTGTTTTCTGTTTTTATGTGTTTGATTCTTTCTTGTCTGTCCATAAATCTTCTTTCTTTTTAAATGTGACTAACCACGTGATGAAAACGAACCTCCTCCTTCTTTATATCAGACTCTGTCACTCTGCATGCGTTGATTTAAAAACTGTCTCAGGGTTTGAAGGTTCAGGATGCTTCCTCTTGATTCTGTTCATTTCTGAATGTGTTGGTGGTCTTAGTTTGTTCCTCATCAGCAGCATGAATGTCTGAGTTAACCTTTGATTTGGTTGTCAGCCTGAAACTGACAAAATGGAGTCAGAGAATACCCAGAATGCCGAGGAATGCCACGAGAGAATGACATGTGACCATGACGTCTGTCATTTGGGTATGGACTCATACGGTGATGAACTCAAGGACGGTGTTTACGAAGCCGTGACGTCCTCAGTCGAAGAGTCCGACAGTGATGTCCTCGTGGAGATGCCAGCTGATGATGTAAGCGAGGAAGACGTGATGTCACATGTCTGTGAAGATCTGTCCTCGGTCTTTAACCACATGAACTCGTCACAACCTGAAGAAACATTCACACTTCATGACAGTGACGTCTCTGATGAAGAGTGGTGTTACTGTGATCTGAACGTCCGCCCGGCGTCTCAGCAGGTAGCTCGTCACTGTCATGAGTGGACTCGGCTCCTCTTTGCTCACCTCTTCACTGATTTCTCTTTGAGCTTGAGACAAGTGGTCGTGGTTGTCACTTCACTTTTCTTCACCTCATGCTGCTTGTTCTCGACTTTTAGCTGATTTCATGTTCTTCTTCTTGCATGTCAGACAGATGAGCATGGACATGAGATGATCTTTAATGTCGAGTATATTTACACGCACTCATCGAGTGTGGGTTTATGTGTTTTACAGCTGCAGGAAGGTGTCGAGGGATAACTCGTCTCCCTGAATGACACATTTTAATCCCTCAGTTCATTTTGTTCCCTCATTTTAATCCATTTTACTGAATAACTTGAGAAAATTGATAAATTGAGACTTTAAATTGAGACATGTTGGTGGATAAATAGCTAACGTTACCTCGTCGACTTGTTTCAATAGACTTAAATACACACTTGATTGCTACATACATGATATTATGCTAACATCGTGAGGCTAAAGCTAACAGTCATCACGCCCACCAATGAGGGAACTCGATGAACTCGATGAACTCGATGTTTCCCTTCATCCACTTGTCTATTTGTGTCCTGCCATGGATGTCCTGAGATCTATGTGCTGCTGGTTGTGTCTCCAGGCCGGGGGAGGGAAAAGAGCCGGGGCGAAGGCCACAGTCATGGCCGCTGTTGACCTGGCTCGGGTCCGTCAGCCCGTGCATGTCGAGGGCGAACGAGCTGAAGAGGAAGAGGAGGCTGAGGCTGTAGAGGCAGAGTTAAGGCAGCAGGAGGTGGCCGCCGCCGCCGCCGCCGCCGCCGCCGCCGCCGCCGCCATCGCTGCTGGTCAACAATATCAAGCAGGATGGACAACAACAACGAGAGCACAGGCCGGCCAAATGCTAACCACTGCTCAGGAGTTTAGACCTGAACCGACCCCGCCGCCGCCGCCGCCTCAGGTTAGCTAGGCCGCCAGAGGAAAGACATGACTCGATGTCAGATGAATCCAGTCACGCTCGTGGCCACATGTTCATACATATTTCTATATTTTAACAACATTCAACACTAGCAAACCATTTTTAAGATTTTAGGAAATTTCTGTGGCAACTCTCCCGACAGTACCGTTACCGTAGAAACAACAGAAACAATATAGAGATGATAACACATTTGCCACTGTTTTAATATAACTCCTCTAAAGAATGAATCTTATCAAGATAATTTAATAATTTCATTTAAACTTTGACATGTTTGCTGTCGACCTGTTAAATCTTCCTGAGGTTGTAACACTCTGTGAACTCTGTTGGTTACTCCAGATTCAGAGAATGACAGAAATCTCCACCCATGTGGACTCCGGTGCGATCGCGTCTCCGGTTCCACATTTCACAGTTTCTAAAGTTTCTGTCCCAAAACACGACATTAGCTCTGAGGTAAGAGAGGCGACATCAGGCAAGCAGTAAAACAATAACCTGCACGCAAAGACTTAAAGCACATGGAGAAAACATGTAAACTGTATTTTGGTCAACCTATAATTGACCCTTCACTAAGTCCCGCCCCCTTCCTTACTGTCACTAACGAGTCAATCTTTGTGTTCTCACATGACAAACTGAACAAACATCCATCGTGGCTATTAGCTGATGAATCTAAATTTTAAATAGAACCCTGTTAAAGGAGTTTCAAATATATACTTCAAATGCTAAAGCTAATAATAATAACACCAGCTGATGATCCATGTAAAGAAACAGCATTGTTCTCAGATAACAGTTTAGTATTATAACTAAAACTGAATTAGAAACAAAGTTCGGCATCTTGAGCTTCCAGTGAAGATCCGGACAGAGCTGCTAAAGATGCTAATGCTACCTTAAACTGTGTGTTTGAGATTTGTAACATTTAAATCACTGCTGACGCTGTTTGTTAAAATAATGCTAACTTGTTGCCGTATGCAGGAAGCTGGTTAGGTAGCACCTCTCGTATTGTAGCTCCATGTCGGCGGCACCACGTCGACATGTGAAGAAATGCAAACACACACCTGCTGTGACTAGTTTCTATTGCTAATCTGTGATTGGACAGAGGTTTTTTGGTGGCAGGGTTTAATAAAAGGTCTTTTTGGTTATTACTGCTCGCCTGAAATGCAAACTGTTGTGATCCGTAGTGTAGAAGTAATAAACCTCCTTTAACCTTTGCTTTTCTCAGAACTTATAATCCGACTTTAATCAAACGTCATTTCTCCTGATGTAGTTTTAATCAAACTAACTCACTTAGCTTCTCCCTCTGCTGTGGTTTGAAAAACAACCCGACATGATCTGCTGATGATAGTGTGGGTGTCCTTCCTCTTTGGGTCGGTCAGGTTTCCATCGCTGGCTCAGCTATTGCCACTCTGCACAAAGAGTTATCTTCATCCTCTGCCGGCGCTAGAAAGATCATCAGACCCGTCAAGTCTCCCAGTCCGTCTGGTCGAGTGGCGAGGAGCAGAGAGACGCCGGAGCCCGTCCCTCCACCATTCAAAGACTATCAGAGTCATTATGGCACTGAGTTACAGACCGGGGTGGTGTACTCGGGGGGCATGCAGAGAGTATATGAGGACTGGGGAGCCCAGGTTTGTAATGTAGTTTAGTGAGCTGGATCTGAACAGGACAAGAAAACCTGATGGTTCATGGTCCCCAGAAGATGTTTCCAGTATGTCTTATTTTTATTTGAGTCCCATCAACTTCTTTACATGAGATATCAAATCTAAGGAGCTGATTTTCCCCACCCCAAACTTTACATTGTTTAGATATGTAATGAACATTACAACCATTAGGGGTCACTCCTTGCCGTCCAGGTTTTGAAGTCTGGTTTTCTTGATTTCTGTGAAAATCCAGTATTTAATAACTGTCTCATAAAGACCTTAACATGCTCATCGATGCTACTGATAACCTCTTTGTTACCTCTTCAGTCCATCCAACCTTCCCTCCATCATTCTGTGCTGTCTCATCATCAGCGAGTTCAAAGTCTCGTCCTCTGTGTGTTTTCAGTGTCGTCCATGTCGTGGATTTTAGAAATAGGTTCATCTTTGTTGAATTATGATGTTCTAACAAATCTCTGACTGTCCGACAGGTGATGGAGGGAGCAGCTGTACCTTCAGCAGGCGGCGTGATCCCGCCTACGCTGGTGTCTGTAAGTTGCTTAGTTACATTACATTACATTACATTACATTACATTGCATATAGCAGACGCTTTTATCCAAAGTGACTTACAGAGGAGGACATAAGCTGAGAAAGGTGTAAAGGACACAGAGTAGTTGTTAGTGTTGTTAGTTTTGTCAGGCAGGGAAGCATTCTGGAAACAGAAAGGTTTTTACAAGTTTTTTAAAGGTAGAAAGGGATGTTGCTGTTCTAGTAGCCGTTGGTCATTCCACCATTTGGGGACGACCACAGAGAAGAGTTTAGAGTGACCTCGCTTTGCGAGAGGCGAGGGTACAACTAGACGGTTTGTATGAGCGGAGCGTAACGCCCTGGTCGGGACGTGAGCCTTTAGTAAGACGCTGAGATAGGCAGGGGCAGATCCTGAGGTGGTTTTGTAGGCTAGCGTCAGAGCTTTGTGTTTAATTCTGGCAACTACAGGCAGCCAGTGCAGGTCACTGAAGAGTCTCCTCTAATCCACAAAATGTATTCATCCCTTTTTGAGAGTGTGAATTTCTAAGTGTTGTTTTGTCTGCAGGGCTTGAAGAACACAAATGTGACGGAGGGTGAGTCTGTGACCCTGGAGTGCCAGATCAGCGGTCACCCCAAACCCGTCATCATGTGGTTCAGGGAGGACTACAAGATCGAAAGCTCCATCGATTTTCAGATTAGCTATGAGAACGGATTCGCCCAGTTGGTTATCCGCGAGGCGTTCGCCGAAGACAGCGGACGCTTCACCTGCACCGCCACAAACGAGGCAGGAACCGTCAGCACCTCGTGCTACCTGCTCGTCCAAGGTCAGTACAAACAGTAAAACATCATCAATACAGAAAACATCAAAAACATCAGGACGTTTTCAATGTCTTCAAGTATGCCATCCTCAGGGTTCAACTGTGGGGCCTTTTTTGTTTCAGGTCAACCACCTTTGTTACTATAACTAAATCATTAATCAAAGCAACAGTGACAGTCTTACATGGTGCTCCCTCTTTGAGACTAACCCTATGCTTGTCCTTCAGTGTCCGAAGACATTGAGAGCAGAGAGGAAATTGCTGTTGTCACTGAACATATTGAAACTGCTGAGAAACTGTGAGTTGACCCAATTACTTTAAAGTCTATTTAGTCAACACTGACTGATATTCTTCTTGAGTTTGGACCTGGTGATCCTAAAAACAAATTTTTATCTCCAGAGTTACCGAAGAAGCCAGAGAGGAGACCATGTCTCAGGTGAGCATGGCTGAGTCAGATACTACCGCCACAGCTCCCTTCTTCATCAAGAAGCCAACCTTCCAGAAGCTGGTGGAAGGAGGAAGTGTCGTGTTTGAATGCCAAGTGGGAGGAAGCCCCAAACCACACATTATCTGGAAGAAGAGCGGTGTACCGCTCACTACCGGATACAGGTATGTAATACCTTAAAAGCTATTGGTCAGGTTTTCCTGCAGTATTATTCCCAACGATTTAGGTGATTTATTACTTACTGTAAACCCAATGACCGAAAATGATGCACCTCCAATGTGCAGCCTTAAAAACATGAAGGGTTTAATATTAAACTCTATGCAGACATGTCATATAAATCAACCTGATACAGAATATTTATATTTAATTGCCAGATAATGTAGAACAAGACGATAAACCTCTGTGATAATGTGTTAAATGGTTTACCCTCCACTGTCCATCAGATACAAAGTTGCCTACAAGAAAGACACTGGAGAATGCAAGTTGGAAATCTCCATGACTTTTGCCGATGACGCCGGAGAATACTCCGTTTTTGCCAAGAACCAGCTCGGGGAGGTCTCAGCCTCTGCCAGTCTGCTGGAAGAAGGTACGTGAATCTGCATTAATAAAATCAACCTTTCTATTAAAGTACGATAAAAGAGAGACCTCAGAACAAGACCTGCAAAGAACTGGTTCTTCTCTGACATCACAGTGTGTTCACTCATTGAAATGCTTTGTTTTGCTAACAGAGGAATACGAAGCCTACATGAAGAAACAGGAAGCAACCTTTATGACTGAAGTGACGGCCGTGGTGCTGGAACCCAAAGTAGGAGATGTTCCCCCTGCTGTCCTTACGACAATGGAACAGATGACCACCACCACCATTATTTCTGGACAGGTAGGAGCAGCATTAGCCACAGTTGGAGGTGGTCTTGTTACGGTTTTGGACAATGTTAGTATGTCAGTATGAAACCTGGAACTTTACATGTCTGTATAGCCAGATTAACCCACTAGGGGTGCTTGGGGAAATCCTGAAGCCCCTACCACCACTCTGACCTCTCTGAACATTGTCTATGCATCCTGTTACCTTAAAGCAAATAATGTGACAGGTTTATGCAGGAACAGGCACAGGGCCCTTCACTGGGGCTTTTTTACACATAGTAATCCCAGGCCTTTAGGGCTCTGGAGGGTCTGGATACCCGGGGGAAAGAATAGACAACCAACCAACAAGGATTGGACGGTCACTGATTGACAGTCATCACCAAAACAAATGAAAATAAAACATTTTCTAACTTCTCGTCTGCAGGAGTTTCACCTTTCTGCAATTGAGCTGAGGATCATTCAGGAGATTGAACTCTGCATTATGAGGATTACCTACAAAGAGATTGTGACAGAGGATGGAGAGTTGATGGTGACCGCTGACCCCACCGAGGCCGTGGAGCCCACCTTTGACACTCCTGTCAAAAACTACAGGATCATGGAGGGAATGGGCGTCACGTTCCACTGCAAGATGGCTGGAATGCCACTCCCCAAGGTACTGAGTCTTTAAGACATAGGACTAAATATATTTTCTCTGTATTGTATCCAAAATGGTCTTACGATGACATTTTGTCTTGTACCAGATTGCTTGGTTCAAAGATGGTCAGCGAATCAGGCCGAGCGACCGTTACCAGATGGAAGTTCTTCAGGATGGACGTGCTAGCCTGCGTTTGGCTGTGGTTCTGCCTGAGGACGAGGGCGTGTACACCGCCTTCGCTACCAATATGAAAGGAAATGTTGTCAGCTCTGGGAAGCTCTACGTGGAGCCCTCCGGAGCTGGAGCACCCCAGAGATACACACCAGCAATGCAGAGGATCAGGTAAGGTTTCACTAAAAGGACTGAGAAAAACGAACCTGGACACCAAGATACTGATGACTCTGCTTCTTCCTCAGGTCCACATCTCCTCGTTCTCTGAGTCGCTCTCCCGGACGTTCTTCCAGCCGTTCACCTGGACGCTCTCCTGCTCGCCGGCTTGATGAGACAGACGAGGCTCAGCTGGAAAGACTCTATAAGCCTGTGTTTGTCGTGAAGCCTACCTCATGTAAATGCTCTGAGGGGCAGACTGCCAGGTTTGACCTGAAGGTCGTTGGCAGACCGATGCCCGACACATACTGGTTCCACAATGGTGAGTAAAGCTAGATAAACCTGCATGAAGGTGCTCTTGAATAAAATTTGTTGGCCTCACAATAATCAAAATCTGTATGTCACCTCCTCAGGACAACAAGTGGTGAGCGACTACACCCACAAGATAGTGGTTAAAGAGGATGGTACCCAGTCCCTGATCATTGTCCCAGCCTTGCCACAGGACTCTGGAGAGTGGACCGTTGTTGCTCAAAACAGAGCTGGAAGGTCGTCCATCTCCATCACTCTCACTGTTGATGGTAAAACTGCAGCACACTTTCTCTGACCACATTTTAAAGAGGATAATCAGGAACATTTAACAGGTTTCTTGACAATTTCTTTTTCTGTTTCAGCTAAAGAAACCTTGGTGCGTCCCCAGTTCACTGACAAACTAAGGAACATCAGTGTAAAGCAGGGCACTCTGGTTGAACTGGCTGTCAAAGCCATTGGAAACCCCCTGCCTGATATTGTCTGGCTGAAAAACAGCGACATTATCACACCACACAAGCACCCAAACATCAGGTACGTTTAATATCAGCTCTATTATCAGTGTTCTCAGTAACAAAATGAAATGATAAAGATATTCTAATATGACAACTCCATGTTTCAGGGTTGAAGGAACCAGAGGTGAGGCCAAATTCCAGATTCCCTCAGCAATTGGCTCAGACAGTGCCTGGTACACTGCTACAGCCATCAACAAGGCTGGTAGAGACACCACTCGCTGCAGAGTCAATGTTGAGGTGGACATGGCTGAACCTGAACCAGAGAGGAAGCTCATTATTCCCAAAGGAACCTACAAAGCCAAGGATATTGCCCCTCCAGAGGTGGAGCCCCTTCATCTACGATATGGTCAAGAGCAGTGGGAGGAGGGTGACCTTTACGACAAAGAGAAGCAGCAGAAGCCACAGTTCAAGAAGAAGCTGACCTCTGTCCGCATGAAGCGCTTTGGTCCAGCTCATTTTGAATGCAGACTGACCCCTATTGGTGACCCCACCATGGTAGTGGAATGGCTGCATGACGGCAAACCTCTGGCAGCTGCAAACAGGCTGCGCATGGTCAATGAATTTGGCTACTGCAGTCTTGACTATGAAGTTGCTTATGCAAGAGACAGTGGCGTCATCACCTGCAGAGCTACCAACAAGTACGGTGTTGACCAGACCTCAGCTACCCTGGTTGTCAAGGATGAGAAGGGCCTTGTCGAGGAATCCCAGCTCCCTGAAGGCCGAAAGGGAGCACACCGAATTGAAGAGATCGAACGCCTGGCTCACGAGGGAGGACCCTACGGAGTCACTGCTGAAGAAGAAACCGAGAAAATGAAACCTGAGATTGTACTTCTTCCTGAACCAGTCAAAGTTTTGGAGGGCGAGACAGCCCGTTTCCGTTGTAGAGTAACTGGTTATCCAGCACCAAAGGTGAACTGGTACATCAACGGACAACTTATCCGCAAAAGCAAGAGATACAGACTGAGGTATGATGGTATTTACTATCTGGAGATCACTGAAATCAAATCCTATGATTTAGGAGAGGTCAAGGTGGTAGCAGACAACAACCTGGGCTCAGCCGAGCACACTGTGAAGCTAGAGATCCAGCAGAAAGAGGACTTCAGGACTCATCTGCGCCGTGCCCCAGAGGCAAAGGCACCTGAAGCTGCACCTGAACCTGGAAAAATAACATTTGAGGTTGTGAAGGCTGAGAAACCTGCAGAGGACTCTCAGCTAAAGGAGGTGGTCAAGCTCAAGAAGGCCCAGAGAATCGTCCACGAGAAAGCCACAGAGGAGTCAGAGGAGCTGAGGGGCAAGTTCAAACGCAGGACAGAAGAAGGCTATTACGAGTCCATCACAGCTGTGGAGCTCAAGTCACGTAAAAGGGATGAGTCTTACGAGGATCTGCTGAAGAAAACAAAGGAGGAGCTGCTTCACCGTGCCAAGGAGAAGGAGGAGGCCGAGAAGAAGAAGGAGGAGGAGCGCCGTAAAGTTACAGCTAAAGCTCTTAAACCAGAGAGGGTCAAGCTCTCAGCCAGCATGGAAGCTCCAAAGATCCTGGAGCGCATCACGAGCCAGACCGTTGCACAGGGCGACGAAGTCAAGTTCAGAGTCAGAGTCGTCGGCAGACCAGAACCTGAGTGCCAGTGGTTCAAGAACGGCATTCAGCTGGAGAAGACTGAGCGTATTTACTGGTACTGGCCTGAAGATCATGTTTGTGAGCTGGTCATCAGGGACGTCACAGCAGAGGACTCTGCTAGTGTCATGGTTAAAGCTTCAAACACTGCTGGAGAGACTTCAAGCCATGCTTTCCTGCTGGTGCAAGGTAACTCAGCTCTGGACACAATTTACATGTAACTCTCTATTTGATTTGTGTAGTTTTTAACACTTTTGTTATTTTTGCAGCAAAGCAAGTCATCACCTTCACGCAGAAACTGGAGGACGTCAACGCAAAGGAGAAGGACACCATGGCTACCTTTGAATGTGAAACCAATGAGCCTTTCGTCAAGGTCAAATGGCTGAAGAATAACGTGGAGATCTTCTCCGGAGACAAATACAGAATGCACTCTGACAGAAAGGTTCACTTCCTGTCTGTGCTGATCATTGACATGAGAGATGATGCAGAATTCACCTGCTTGGTCGTCGACGATGACGTCAGGACGACTGCCAAGCTCAATGTTGAAGGTGGGTCGGCTAACAACCTGAACTTTGTACACATAGAACCACACGTTACCACATGTCTGAACATTGGTGTGTGCTTCTACTGATCATTTGTTTGAACAGGAGCTCCACTGGAGATGGTGAAGCAGTTGGAGAGCACAGAGGTTCCTGAGACGTACTCTGGAGAGTTTGAGTGTGTCGTGACTCGTGAGGACGTCGAAGGTAGCTGGTTCTTCGGAGAAAAGCTGCTGTCTCCCAGTGGTAAACACGTCATGACCTCCCGCCGTGGAAGACACACCTTGTCTGTCAAAGATGTGAAGAAGGAGGATCAGGGAAAATATACCTTCAAAGTGGGCGAGTTCAAGACGAGTGCCTCACTGAAGATGAAACGTGAGTGCACTGCTGTAAATTTGTAGCTTCTAGCTTCAGTCCATCACGTCAGATTTAATTTATTACATAACAAACCACGTTTGTGTCGATGTTTCAGTGCGTCCAGTGACCTTGATCCAGCCTCTGACTGACCTGACCGTCTGTGAGGGCGACATCGCACAGATGGAGGTCAAGTTCTCCCAAGAGAACGTTGAAGGCACCTGGATGAAGAGTGGGAAGCCGATCATGGCCTCAAGCCGTGTGCATATCATTATCGACAAACAGATCCACAAACTTCTGATTGAAGACACCACCAAGGAGGACTTTGGGGTGTATTCCTTTGAGGTTCCCGCTCAGGAGATCACAACAACCGCTAAGCTGGTCATTCAAAGTAAGACACCTTCGAGACATGGAGTCTTTCTACAGGATTTACTGTTTCAAAATAAAATGTTACAAACTAAAGATTTCATCTTGTGTTGCAGCAATTGGAGTCTTGGTCCCACTGAAGGACACCAGTGCTATTGAAGGCACCAAGGCTGTCCTGGAGACAAAGATCTCTGCTCAGGATGTCAGCTCAGTCAAATGGTACCATGACGACCAACTGCTGGTTCCCAATGACCGAATCCAGATGGTGGCAAAGGGAGCCAAGCAGCGTCTGGTCTTCAACAGGACCTACGCCTCCGATGAAGGACACTACAAACTGGTGGTTGGTCGTGCCGACACCAGCTGCAGATTCTCTGTTCAGAGTAAGTTGAACAAAAACAGACTAAATGTCTAAACATGATCAATCTGCACTATACTGATGACACAGGTTCATCCTGCCTGGGCTGGACTTCTCTGTAGCTGCCTTTGTAACCAGTCCAACAGCTCCACCTGTTGGACACTTTAATAATTACATTTCCGTTAAAGAGAGGGTCAATGCTGAAACGTTGAATATAAAAGAGCTGATCATCTCTTCTTTCATCTCAACAGCTGTCCAGATCGTGAAGGCGATGAAAGACAAGGAGTGCTCAGAGTCTGAGAACGTCACGTTCGATGTGGAGGTTTCTCACCCTGGCATCGATGCCTACTGGACCTTTAAAGGGCAGCCACTGAAGGCTGGACCCCAGTACAAGATGGACTCCAAGAACAAGAACCACAGCCTGACTGTCATGAACGCAATGAAGGATGAAGAGGGCGAGTACATGTTCGCTGCTGGTGAGAAGACATGCAGCGCTCTACTCACTGTAACAGGTAAGCTGGGACACGTTTTTTTTAATAAATATAAGATTTATCAAAGTATACTGAGCGCTAACTGACTGGAACGATTTCAGGTGGCGCTATCAAGAAGCCCCTGCGTGATTTGATAGTGGCCGACTCCCAGACTGCCGTGCTCCAGTGTGAGGTAGCGAACCCCTCCGCTGAGGGCAAGTGGCTGAAGGACGGCCACCCAGTCGACTATAACGAGAACACCCTGAGTGAGGTGAGCGGCGCCGTCAGACGCCTCATCATCATTATCACCAAGAGCACAGACATCGGAGAGTACACCTATCAGGTGGCCACCTCCAGGACCTCCGCCACCCTGAAAGTCGAGGGTACGTCCATCATTCGTTTTTTTCCAGAATAGAAATCAAAATTTTGAAAACAAAAGTTAACAATGTTTATCTCCACAGCTGTGAAGGTCAAGAAGACCCTGAAGAACCTGAACGTGGTTCAGACCCAGGATGCCGTTTTCAGCCTGGAGCTGACCCATGAGGATGTGAGAGGTGCACAGTGGATCAAGAATGGCATCGAGATCCAGCCCAGCGATAAACATGAGATCAGTATCGAAGGCACAGTCCACACCCTGACGATCAAGAACTGTACCACACAGGACGAGTCTGTTTACTCCTTCAAACTGGGGAAACTGTCTGCAAGTGCCAGGCTGAACGTTGAGAGTAAGAACCCACTAACAAACACAACAACACAAAGATTTTGGTGAATCCAAATAAAAAATCCTAAAAACCTGTTCCCCACAGCCATCAAGATCCTGAAGAAGCCAAAGGACGTGACATCTCTGTTGGGTGCGACCGCCGTCTTTGAGGTGGGCATCTCAGAGGACAACATCCCCGTGAAATGGATGTTTAACAACGTGGACCTGAAGCCGAACGAGCACTACAGGATGATGTCTGAGAAGAAGACCCACAAACTGATCGTCCAGGACGTGGACTCCAGCAGAGAGGGAGAGTATACCGCTGTGGTGGGCCACCTCCAGTGCAGCGCTCACCTCACCGTCGAGTGTAAGTGTTAGCATAGGTGGCTAATCAGCAGGACTTAGGAAGGATGAAATGTGTTGATGTTCTCTTCATCTTTTGTTCAGCCCTGCGTGTCACACGGCCCCTGAAGAGCACAAAGGTCAACGAGACCCAGGTGGCCACGTTCGAGTGTGAAGTCTCTCACTTCAACGTGCCGTCCACCTGGCTGAAGGACGGCGTGGAGATTGAGATGAGCGAGAAGTTCAGGATTGTAGTTCAAGGAAAACTCCACCAGCTGAAGATCATGAACACCAGCAGGGACGACTCTGCCGAGTACACCTTTGTGTGCGGGAACGACCGAGTCTCTGCAACGCTAACCGTTGACCGTAAGTGTCGTTAGGTACTCTCACTTAGGCCGAGGATCTCTGGCAGTGAATTAACCTTCAGTTCTGTCGTTTCACAGCCATCCTCATCACAACCATGCTGCAGGACATGAATGCTCAGGAGAAAGACACGGTTACGTTCGAGGTGAATGTCAACTATGAGGACATCACGTACAAATGGCTGAAGAACGGCGTGGAGATCCGGTCCACGGACAGATGTCAGGCTCGCTGCAAACAGCTCAGTCACACTCTGAGCCTCAGAAACGTTCACTTTGGAGACAGCGCCGACTATACATTCACGGCTGGCTCTGCAGTCACTACAGCTAAACTCTACGTGGAGGGTAACTTTTTATTTTGTTAGCCCTGTTTGAACTCCACCTGATACAAATATCCGACCACTAGATGAGCTTCCCCTTTTAACGTAATATGACTCAATGTTAAGATCAACCATGCATCTTATTCATTCCCTGTTTGTTTGTCCTGCTGCAGCTCGTGTGGTTGAGTTCACCAAACATCTGAAGGACCTGAAGATCACAGAGAAGAAGAGAGCGACTTTTGAATGTGAAGTTACTGAACCAAACATCCAGGTGATGTGGATGAAGGACGGTCAGGAGCTGGAGATGTCTGACAGGTACTGCAGCTCGTATTCATGTTTGACTCATTAAACCAACGTCATGAAAACAAATAAAGAACTGACATCACCTTCTGTGTCTCCTGCAGGTACAAGATGTCCTCAGATAAATTTGTGCACCGTCTGGTTATGCCGTCAGTGCGCTTGTCCGATGCCGGAGAATACACTGCCGTGGCTGGGTCGAGCGTGTCCAAGGGCCACCTGGGAGTTGAGGGACGGGATGTCAGAATCTCAGAACCTGCAACCAGGGACATTACTGTGAGTTCATTCAGTTATCTGAAGATCATAACATCCTGACAGGAATCTTGATCCTCTGTAGTCAACCGGACTGTTTGTTGTTGCAGGTTGTTGAGAAGCAGAGGGCAACCTTTGAGTTTGATGTGAACGAGGACGATGTGGAGGGTCGCTGGATGAGGAATGGAGTGGAGATCCAGTTCTCAGTGGAGGAAAGGTTCAGCTATGTGGCCATCAGGAAGCTCCACCGCCTCACGATCTCTGAGACCTACAGGGATGATGCCGGAGAGTACACCTTCTTAGCCGGCAAGAACAGGAGCACCATGAACCTCCACGTCCGACGTAAGAGTCAAACTAAATGTCATTATTGAACATGAAAAACATAGCAACCATTGCTTGCTAACGATATGTTCGTCTTCTGTCTGTCTTCAGTGCCGGAGCCTCCTCAGATCGTCCGCCACATGCAGCCCCAGACGGCGACATCCGGTCGATCAGTGCGCTTCTCAGTGCAGGTGAGCGGCATCCCTCAGCCTCAGGTGTCCTGGTACAAAGACTCCCAGGCCCTGTCCACCAGCTACAAGTGCAAGTTCCTCCACGACGGAGACGAGCACACGCTGCTGCTGCTTGAAGTCTTCCCCGAGGACGCCAGCGTCTACAGCTGCGAGGCCAAGAATGACTATGGAGAAGACACAAGCTCCGCCCCTCTCACGGTGGAAGGTATGAATTGCTGCGACGCGTCACAGTGTGTTTAAACCTGATGAATAACTGACTGGTTAGAGTCATTGATTATGTTTTATGTCTGTCAGTTCCTGAGGTGGTTGAAACTGTTCGGGTCTCTCCTCCCGTCCTCGTCGCTCCCCTCCAGGACGTCCTGGTCACGGAGGGACTTCCTGCCCAGTTCCAGTGCACTGTCTCTGGGGAAGGTACTGCCTCTGCTCACTCCCTCCTGGTTAAATACTGACACATTTAACTGTTTGATGTAGTGTTTGACTCTGACTGATGATGCACGCTGTGTCCACAGATCTGCAGGTTTCTTGGTTCTGTCGTGACAGAGAGGTCAGACAGTCAGACATTTTCAGGATGTCTCAGTATGGTGAAACCTGCCAGCTCGACATTTCCAGAGTTCTTCCCGCCCATGAAGGAGAGTATTCATGCGTGGCCACAAATTCAGCAGGAATGGTCACATGTGCCGCCACGCTGAACATTGATGGTGAGTAACTCGAACAAATGCTGGCGAGGTGTTCCTGACAGAACGCTGCACGAGCTTCAAACTTCATCTGTCAGCATGTTTTTAGAGATTTATTCAACTAATCAGCAAAATAAACGTTACAGTGATTATTGATCGATATCGATGAATTGAGTTCATCAGAACAATATTTGACACTCACTGGGCAAATATGAAACGAAGCATCAACAGAATCAGAAAGCTGCATGTGTGTTTGAATCAGCTGCTGCTGGTCGAACAAAGATTCAGAGTCAGAGGAGAAAAGCTTAGCACCTTAGCTTAGCTTAGCTTAGCTTAGCTTAGCACAAAGACTGGAAGCAGGTTAGCCTATATTCAACAACAGAGATGCTAATGCTAACTCCAGACTTAGATTTGTTGGTGAACATGAAGGCTGTCGTGAAGTCACCTGTAGATCCAGTCTAATCTCAGCGTCTCCAGTTTAAGCTGGATTCTAATCTTCTCATCTGACTTGGCTGAAAACAAAATTCAACATTTTCAGGCTTTAATTATCTTAAAAACTGAGCTGAGATCTTTGTGCGACCAGCGTTCTTTTATATTTTAGTCTTCATGACAATGTTTCAGCTGAACTGACTTCCTGTGAGGCTGCAGGACAAACATAATTGAAATGATTGTTTCTGTTTCCTGACCTCCATCCTGCGAGCTCAGCTGATGATCTTTTGGTAAACTTCCAGGTGCCTTTACATGATGATGCATGAACATCTTCTCTCCCTTCATCAGTAGCTCTTAACAGTCTTTACTTCAAAGAATGCAGCATGATCAAATCAGAGCTGAACTCTGGAAATCTAGCTTTCCGGGTTCTTGGCGCTCGAGCACGGACATAATCCTAGCTGTTTTTTTTTTATTGGCTCGAGCTCGTCAAGCTTGCATGATGGACAGCGGAAACCAGCCGCTGTCCACCCCCTCATCCCTCACCTGATCCTCAACACTCCTCTCCAGCTGCACTCTTGGCAAACAAGCTGTGAAGAAGTCAGCAGAATGATGTGTTGACCTAATCCTTCTACTCTTTCTTATTGCCCAGATGAAAAAGCCTTAGGTAGTGTGTCGAGCACTGCGGCTGAGACTAATCTAAGTCAGAGACTGGAGACTCGGACGGAGAGCTTCAGCTCTGTGTCTCTGGGACAAATGGCCCACAGTGTTGAGTTTACTGAGATGGTCTCTGAGAGTTCCTCTGTGTCCTGGAGGACGGTTGAGGTTCAAATGGAGAGCTTGAACTCGCTGGAGAGCAGCTTTGATATCAAACTCTCAGCCAGCCCTAAACTGCTGTTGGAAATGAGCGACGTCCAGGTAAAAAGTGGCGAGATGGCCGAGTTCAGCTGCTCGTTCAACGGGCAGCCCTTCACCGGGGTGATGTGGGATCATAACGGCCAGAGTCTGGCGGACACAGAGCGGGTGAGGAGCTCTGAGGCCGGGGGGCTGTTGTCTCTGGTCATCCAGGGTGTCGGTGTGGCGGACCAGGGTGTTTACCGCTGCACCGCCACCAACCAATACGGCCAGAACAGCTCCTCCGCTCAGCTCACTGTTGAAGGTGCTTAATCTTTCTTCTTTATTAGTCTGTTTCTCCATCCTGGTCCATCCTCCCTCCACCTGCTCCTCCTGCTTCGTCCCCTCCTCCCTCCTCTTTATGTAACCTGTTAGACTGTAATTAAATAACAAGCTCTGTAGTTTACTCTCTCCCTGCTGATGCCAGCTTTGCCTCACTAACTCATCTATCCATCCTACTAACCCCTTTAGTGTTTCTAGTCGTAGCCTTATACTCTCTGACCCCTAATGACTCTCCCTAACTTTATTCTCACCCAGCTAAAGAAGCAAATGTCAAAGCAGAAACCCCCATCCCTACCGATACTGTACGCAAAGTGTCTCACGCAGACAGGGAGATCCCTAGAGATCCCAATGACCAAGACAAACAGGAGGCTGTGGAGAAGCCGGGACCGTCACCTCCATCTTCCCAGAGACCTTACAGCCTCATCAGTCACCTGTATTTCCCTGATGTTGCGCCTGATGACGAGCGAGGTCAACGCCTCTCCAGCTGCCCTGAGTTCCTGATCAAACTGCCCCCCGAGCTGCTGATCAGAAACAGAGACAGTGGCTCGTTGTATTGCGTTATGAAGGAGGTTCCCACTCCGTTTGTCATTTGGCTTTACAACCGTTTGAATGTTGAGGACTCTGTGTCTTACTCTGTGAAACATGACGGGCCCCTGTGCTGTATAAACGTTAACAATGTGGGAGCCACACATGGCGGCTCTTACACATGCAAACATGTGAGCTCAGCCGAGGATGCTGAGTGCAGCACAGTCATGAAAGGTTGGCATCTGCATGCTTTTGGACCTTCTGCTCGCTCGGGCTTTGTTTGGCCCAACACTCATCCACACTGCTTTCCACCAACACAGCCAGCAGAGGCACACTTCTTCTTCTTCAACAAGGTCTTAACCACTGTGTTTAGGAGAGGTCGCTGACCTTTGTGTCCTGCTTTACTGACAACAATACTGAGAGATACAAACACTCATATCACTGAGCATTTATCCAAAGAACCAGAAGGAAGCATGCAGGAATGTCACTGTACAGACAAACAGACGGATAATATGGATGCACGACCTGTCACTGAC
Organism: Larimichthys crocea; assembly: GCF_000972845.2. Lineage (NCBI taxonomy): Eukaryota > Metazoa > Chordata > Actinopteri > Sciaenidae > Larimichthys > Larimichthys crocea. Next base: position 99,432 of record NW_020852647.1, read on the forward strand.
TCTAACAGTCTTGCACCATATGAGACTTTATGTTCAGTTTGTGGAGTGTGTTTAATTCCAGTTATTTCTGTCTTTACAGTAACGGCAGTGGAGAAGGAACCTGAGGTTCAGGTCCAGGAGGAAGTCAAAGGTAAATATTGATTCACGTCAGCAGGAACGTATGTCGCCTGTCCACGATGTTTCACATTTTCTGTTTCAAGAGAATTTTTCCCTGTTTCTGCACCCTTCAAAATAAAGGTTCAAGTTAGATCCAAAAGCAGTTCCTCATGGTGACGTCGTGCAGGAACCTTTTACTGACTGGTCATTCAAAGGAACATTTATTATCAAGTGTAAACAGTTTTTATCCATGGGTTCATTAAAGTGCAAGAAATGATCATTTAAATTGCGATATATCATTTTGAATGCAGTATTGGATAAATTATTATTACATTGTTCTCTCTAAAGGTGAATGTAGAAAATCAGAAGTGACAAAACAACAATCATTGATACACACAGACACATATTAGGAAACATGTTCAGCATGTAGTAGCTGTACTCATAAAGACAGTGTTCAAACTGTCCCTTTGTTGGGTTTTATCAAAACCATGTCACAGAACCAGTAAAGAACAACCTTACATAAAAAGGTTCCCGAAAGTGATGGAAAGAACTTTTTTTTGCATTCAGTTCCCAAAGCACCGTAAACAGCATCAAGGGTTCTTCAGCATAAAAAGGTTCTTAAAGGTTCATAAAGTGTCTCCAGAGAACTCAAAGTGAAGAACCAGAACCAGAACCAGTGTATTTGAAGACGGCCTGAGTTTGTTCTCTGACAGTTGTTTGACCTTTCAGTATAACTCTAAGTTTTCAGCTGGTTGACTTGTGTCTGATGTTAAACTGTTGTTGTTCCACTCAGCCTTCTCTAGCTCGACCATCACGGTGACCGAGGAAACTCAGGAGTCGTTCTACACCGGCCTGAAGTTACCAGATAAAAACAAAACACTTGAACTTAAGCCAGAGTCCAAACGCTTCTCCAGCTCTTTGGAGAAGAAAAAAGAGAAACCAGTTTTCCTCAGTGAACTTTCTCCAGCAGCCGTGACTGTCGGAGAAACCGCTACATTTACCGTCAAAGTGTCCGGTTTCCCGAAGCCTGCCGTTCAGTGGTTCCACAATGGGCAGACGATTACGAGCTCCTCCCTGTACACGTTTGTTCATGAGCAAGATGAGTATAGTCTGGTCATTACCAAAGTTCAGAGGGAGTTTGAAGGAGAGTACTCCTGCACTGTCAGCAACAGATTCGGACAGTCGACTTGTACTTCTTATTTGCATGTTCAGGTGAAGGAGCCTGGAAAACCTCCAAAATTCACTAAAACCATTGAGTCTCTTCGTTTGTCTGAGGGAGGTCAGGCTTTCTTCAGGTACATGGTGACCGGAGATCCTCTCCCTGAGATTCAGTGGCTCAAAGGCAGCTTCCAGATCCAGCCTGGTGGGTTCTGTATCATTGTGAACAACCCGGACGGATCGGGCTTTATTAATATTAAGAGTGTCAAACAAGAGCACAGCGGCGTCTACACCTGCAAAGCCTTCAACCAATATGGGGAAGCCTCTTGTAGTGCTGAACTGCTGGTTTTCAGGGAGAAAGTTCAGGAAGAGCACACTTTGGTTAAGAAGCCAAAAGGTTTGAAGATATCTTTGACTGAACAGACCACAGAGTCCAGATTGTCTGAAGAGAGGACTCTGTCTGATCAGATGATTTACACCATCAGCACAGAAGACCGGCAGATTATTCCTAGTGAGGAGGTGGGAACCCTCAGAGAGCTCAACATCTCTGCTGCCACCCTCCATCGAGAGCAGCTCACCCACCAGGCTGCAGTGCTGCAGGCTCATGACATCCAGGAGAGGGTTTCTTTGGCTCCGTCTCATCCACTTCAGGTCTCAGCTGTTCCCATGAAACAGCTTCACATGGCGACTTTCTTATCTTCAGTCCAGGAGCGACAAAAGATCACAGAGCAGCACTCTGAACGGATCCTCAGCCCTGAGATCATCGAGCTCGAGTTAGCCAAAGAGCAGCCGTCGAAGCTCATGTCAGCCACATCTGAAGAGGTCCTCCTGCTCGCCACAGTAAGAGCCGAGGCCTTGACTGATCGAGCTCCTGAGCAGGTGAAGAGTTTTACTGAACCCAGGCAGCTTGTGAGAGGTCATCAAGTAGGGTCCACCATGTCAATCCACGATGAAACCTTAGACGTCACCCACAGACCAGATGAAGAGAGGAGCTTCAAAATCACAGAGGGGGTTAAGATCTTATACTCAGCTCAGTCTTCAGGGCAACTACCAATCACAGAAAGACACTCTGAGCCGCTGCCAGCTCTAGACGCAGCCACCAAACCCTCGATTAAGAAAGAGCAATTCAAACCAGTCGTAGCACCAGTGAGTGAAACGAGAGTTCCTTTGCTCAAAGAGCAGCCGTTTGAAATAACCAGACCAGAGCAGGAGAGTATCACCCCACGCAAAGACCTGGTCTGTAAGTCAGCTATGACTGCTGAAGAGAAGTACGAACTCCAAGCTGACGTGGCAGTACAGGTACCAGGTGTACCATCTTCTATGAGTCTGCAGCCTGAGCGAGAGGGCGAGCGAGTCCTGAATCTGCAGGTCATCAGTGATCAGGATGTTTTACAGTCTGAGGGTAGGTTCAGCAGCAAGAAGCCTTCGACAGAGCAGGCAGAAGTGAGGAAGAGTCCAACTTTATTACATTCAGTGACTCAAGAAGAGCAAAGAACAGCAGTTTGTGAGGTGACTTCAGAGTTCACAGCAAAGACTGATGCCACCTCCGTCCAGCCGAGGAAAGAGTTACCACCAACAAAATACCTTCAATCAGTTCACTCTCTGTCAGTTTTACCAAAGGAAGGCACACTGACCATCACCAAACCTGACCAGCAGGTGGCAGCGCAGAAACAGGAAAAGGCTCTGAAGCATGCAGCTGCCTCTGAAGAGAGAAGAGAGATCACAGCAGATTATCGCAAAGACCTTGATGTGTCAGTGACCGGGGTTCAGTCACAGCTTCGAACTGAACCCAGGCCATCCAGCATCCTCTCGGTCTCCTCACAGCCCATTCAGCTGCCGAAGGAGATGCCTCTGATCACCGATGTCAAGCAGCAGCGAGCGCTCGTCCAGAAAGAGGACTACTGGAACATCATGCATTCTCTGAATGTCACAGACACTCAGACTCTCGAGGAGGGTCACACCGTTAACCTTAAAACTGATGAGAAATTCAAGCCTGAGATGAAAACTGAGCCAAAGATCTCCAAAAGAACTGTTTTCATTGAGGAGAAGGCAGTGGCCACTGAAAGTTGTACCATCTTAGAGGCAGCTGAGCAAGACTTTGCAGTCCAGATCCAGGAGGGTCAGTCAGTCCGACAGTCGGTGCTACTTGAAGAGAAGCAGGTCATCATGGGAGAGCGGTCGAGTGAGATATGTAAATCGGAGAGCTCGGCTGTTAGCATCACGACGCAGCCTAAAGGAGTTCAGTTTGTTCATGAGTCTCAGGACGCTCTGACTATACCTAAAGAGCTCAACTTTGTCATTCAGATTCCCAAACCGTCCAGTCTAAATATACGACGTCAGCTCAGAAATGCTCTACAGTCTGCTGTGGCCAGAGACCAACCAATGTTACTTGCCGATGTTGTAGGAAGGTTAGAGGCAGTGGATGTACAGGAGGTGAAGGTTCAGAGAGAGCCCAGACAGGCCAGGTATACATACCTGATCACAACACCAGGTGCCCCCATGGAGATCACACTGTCTTTTGAAGGTGAATACCCTCAGACAGCTGACCTCAGGTCTGAACTCCAGGTAGCTCTGCATGCAATGGTTTTTCATGAGCAGCAAAGTCTTACATCAGAGCAGCCAGGTTTGATGCAGACTGACAAGCCTCAGAGAGCACTGGTCAGCTTGGCGCCCTCCAAAGAGGTGCTGTCATCTGTGGTGGACAACGTGACCATGGTTGAGAGTACAGTTGGGTTTGCTGCTGCTGTATCTCAGTCTGCATCCGTCAAAACTGAAGCCAAGGCTTCCTTCAAGAGTGCAACCATTCAGAGTCGGTCTGAAATCTGTGAGTCTGTCCACAGAGAAACCAGAGAGGAGTATCTATCAGAGGCGATCATGATCAGTGAGTCCTCTGACAGTCTGGTCGATTATCCAGTTGTCGTTGATTCGCTGGAAGACGTTTGCACTGAGGAAAACGGGAAGGCTGTTTTCACTGCCACCATAAAGCATGTCTCCAGAGTTAACTGGTTCTTCAAAGGCCAATTGGTGAAATCTGGCAAAGAGTTCAAGTGTTCTAAAGACCACGACACATACACACTAGTTATCGACAGAGTTTTCAAGGCCAAGCATCAAGGAGAGTATATCTGTGAGGCCGAGAACGAAGTCGGCAAGACTACCACGTCTTCAAGACTCACTGTGGTCTCAAGAGGTTTGATGATGAACAATTCTTTGATATCATCATCAACTAACTTCACAACTTCATCGATGACTTCTGTTGTCTGCAAACCTCTACCACAACTCAAACATTGGAACAGAAAACAGCCTATTGTTGTATTTTTGGTGTAACTAAACTTGGGTTGGTTGGTTGAGGTTTTCAGCAGACAGCAGTGACATCCTCACTTTTTCTTTGTTTCTTCACATGCGCATCATCTCATAACCATTCCTCTGTCCTTCCAAGGATTCATCTTTGAGTTCACATCCTTAAACACCCATCAGTCCTCATTCCTGGTCCATTCATCTTTGCATGCCCTCTCTCCTTTATCACAGAATCCTTTTCATGGCATCTTCAACCCAACTTTAATCCCATTTTTCCTCTACAGTCACAACAGCATTAACATTGTGTGTCACTTTTCCATCCCAGGACGACCTCCTCCGGTAGAAACATTCCTTTTTGTTTCCATGTCAAACTTCTGTTTATTTAATGTGTCTTTTTATCTCCCTCTCTCTCAGTGAAACCTGTGTTCAGACACAGGATTGTCCCTGTGGAGATCAACATTGGCAACGCTGCCAAGTTTGAATGTGAAACCGAAGATGCTCCCAATGTGAGCTTCAAGTGGTTCAAAGATGGACACCCCATCAAAGAGGGTGATAAGTACAGGATTATCAGTCGCTTCAGCACTTCCTGTCTGGAACTCTTAAGCCCAACCAAGGACGATAGCGGTGAATACACCTGCAAGGCGTCCAATCAGCACGGCAGTGACGAATGCTCCGCCTCTCTCAGCGTCACAGGTAAGAACAATGCATGTTTCCTTCCTCTTTGCTGGTTGAGTTTGGAGCAGTTCACCTAAACTTGGATCTTGTTGTTTTCTTGCTCTGCTGGTTTTGTTCTGCCGGGTTAAGTCTATGATAGACTAACAGGCTTTAACATATCATCACTAATGTGTTTCTCTTTTTCTGAATTCTTATAGAGCAATTCCCTCCTGCCTTTGTAACTAAACCTGACCCTCAGACTATGTATGTTGGAAAGAGGGCAGTGATACAGTGTGTAGTATCAGGATCTGCCCCACTGAATGTTGTCTGGCTCAAAGACAACCAGGCCGTACCCAAAGGGCCAAACTACCGAACCTCTTGTGAAAAGAATAAGCACACTCTTGAGATAAGCAAACTTGAGCCAGCTGATGGTGGTCATTACGTGTGCAAAGTATCTAATAATGTTGGGGCCGCTGAGTGCAGCACGGAGCTGCTTGTTATTGATAAACCCAACTTTGTAAAGCCCCTGGGTCCGATCGCCGCTGTGGTCGGAGCTCCTCTGCACCTGGAGTGTCAGGTGGATGAGGACACTGGAGTAACTGTCACCTGGACCAGAGATGGTAGAAAGGTCCACCAGTCTCCAGACTGTAAACTGTCCTTTGAGAAAAAGGCAGTTACTCTTGATATCCTAAAGACCACACTGAAAGATTGTGGAAATTATGTATGCACGGCCACAAATGAAGCCGGCAGTGCAACGTGCTCCACCTCGGTGAAGGTTCAAGGTAAGAGCTGTCTAGTTAACTTTCATGGCTACTGCAGCATTTGAAGCTGATGCAAATCTGCAGTACTGAAAATTAACATATTGTATTCTGTGGTGTTTCTATGGTGCAGCTCCGGCTGTCCTTTGTTCAAGTCTTAAATCTTTTCTCTTCACTGTTGGGTTATTTTTTTAAATGACTTCATGTCGCCTCTTTTTAACTACAAACATCCCCAGAGCCACCAGTCTTTGTCAAGAGGCTGGAGGCCACCACCGTTTGGAAGCAAGGCAGCACTGCCCGGCTGCAGTGCACCGTCAAAGGATCCCCTGAACTTCACACCAGCTGGTTCTTTAACAACAACGAGCTGTCAGCCGGTGGCAGATATGATATCAGTCTGAAGGATGGTGTTGGCACTCTTGAGATAAAGGATGTCACGTTGAGTGACGGTGGAAATTACACCTGTGAGGTTCTCAATGAGTCTGGGTGTGAAAGCTGCAGCACAAAAGTGACAGTGAAAGGTGTGTAGACTCAGGCAAGTTTATTACAGAACCAAATGTTCAGTCAGAATCAGATGTTTCTAACCCAGGTATATGTTCCCCTTCAGAACCTCCATCTTTCAGAAAGGAGTTAATCCCCCTCGAGGCAGTCAGAGGATCTGTAGCTGTACTGGAGTGTGAGCTTGCAGGTTCTGCACCGTTTGAGGTGGCCTGGAGAAAGAATAAGAAACGCCTGTCCACAGATAAGAAATACAGAATTGTGTCACAGGGGTACCTCACCACTCTGGAGATCCAATCATTCGAGAGCGCCGACATCGGTGAATTTGAATGTGTCGTAACAAATGAGGTTGGGTCAGTGTCCTCAAAGTCAGTGGTTAAACAGAAAGGTTAGTAACACAGGACAGACTTTAAAACTCTTGTAGTTCTCTGAGCTGTTTATAGAATTCTTATTAATACTGTTATTTCAGAGCCACCTGTGTTCTCAAAGAGGATTGAGAGTGCTGCAGCGGTGTTGGGGAATACAGTAAAGCTACAGGGAACCCTGAAAGGCTCAGCTCCCATCACTATCAAATGGATGAAAGACTCTGAGCTGCTCAGAGACGATGATCCAAATGTTAAAATGACATTTGAGAATAACATCGCAAGCATTTCCTTCTCATCTGTTGAAATAAAGCATGGTGGCAAGTACACTTGTCTTGCTGAAAATGAGGCTGGACAGCAGAAATGTGAAGCTGTCTTAACAGTTCAAGGTTAGAAAACATTCATGTTTGTTAGAAATATTCTCAAAGTTCAGATGTAGATGTTTACAAGGTCTAAAAACTCATATTTGATTGTAGAACCTGCTAGGATCTTAGAGAAAGCGACGTCCATGAGCGTGACCGCTGGAGATTCAGCAGCACTGCAGTGCACGATTTCTGGAAGCCCGGAGCTCAAAGTGAAATGGTTTAAAGACGGCAAAGAGATGATCAGTGGCCGCAAATATAAAATGATGGTAAAGGAGAACACCGCCATCTTAAAGATTCTCGCAGCAGACAAAGGAGACACTTCAGACTACCAGATGGAAGTGTCCAATAAAGTCGGAAAAGACCAGTGCACCTGCTCGGTCACTGTTATAGGTTAGTTTCAGCCCAGAAGACATTATTAAATAGTTAATAATAACTGAAAGAGTTGGCCCTTGATGAATGTTTGATATATTTCCTTACACAGATCGTGCCGCTCCTCCATCCTTCACCAAAATTCTAAAGAAAGTGGACGGCAGTATCGGTAGTAACGTTACGTTGGAGTGCAGAGTTGCTGGATCTCAGCCGCTGGCTGTTGCTTGGTACAAAGACAATAAAGAGATCCACAGTGACAACAAATACAAGCTTGATTTCAGTGACGGTATAGCCTCTGTGACCATAACTGGCCTGGAGCAGAGTGATGGTGGAGTGTTTACATGCCAGGCCACTAATAATGCTGGAGAGAATGAGACCAGCGGTACTTTGTCCGTCAAAGGTTAGAGCTTTAACCTTAAACCCAAGATTAAACAGGAATTTCACAAAAGTAGATGACAGGATAGGATTTGAATGTCTGCTCTTTTTCTTCCCAAAAAACTCCAGAACCACCGGTCTTCATGGTAAAACCTGAATCCCAGGACGCTTCACCAGGATCAAATGTTGTCATTAAAGCAGCCTTTACTGGATCAGCTCCTCTGGTTGTTAAATGGTTCAGAGAGGAGAAAGAGATTTTCACTGGGGGAAAGTGTTTCATTAAGAAAGACGCCTCTTCGAGCTCTCTGGAGCTTCACTCTGTGAAACCCAGTGACTCTGCTAAATACACATGCCAAGTATCCAACGACGCTGGGAAGGTGGACTGCACTGCAGCCCTCTTTGTGAAAGGTGCTGTTTCATTCTTTCATTTTGAAATGGGATTCACTGAACTGTTGTTTTCTTCACTTGACCTCTTGTTTTTACTGTTAATGTTACTGTTAATTTACAGAAGCCCCAACATTTACAATGAAGCTTGAGCATTCAGTGCTGCTGAAAACAGGAGAGCCTCTAAAGTTGTCTTGCAAAGTGCAGGGCACCCCTGTTATAACCATTGCATGGTTTAAAAATGGCTCCCAAATCACTTCAGACCACAGACACACAATGTCCTTTGACAACTCTATAGCAACTCTGGAGATAGACAACTGTTCTGTCGAGGACAGTGGACATTATGTCTGTACGGCGTCCAGCGGGGCCGGCAAAGACGAGTGCAGCGGCTCAGTAGCAGTGAAAGGTTGGTTCAGTTCTTCATGAAGACAAACCTAGACTGTTGGCATGAAGTCTGGTCCACATTGTTCTTTAACATGTTCAATGCTGCCTACACTGTTGGGAAGTCGCTCCACAGAGACTCAGCGTTTGATTCCTGGTCAGGGTACCATCTGGCTCAGTTGCTCTTGTTTGCAGATGGGAAATTCTTCAAGATCGTCTGTGTTTGCTTTCCAACATACTGCCAAGAATCGATGTACCTCCATCAGTGCACTGACTTCTGGAGGCGATGAACAGCTAAATGAACTCTGTGGACCAGACTTATATGACTAGACTTACTAGCTTACTTACTTTTCAGCCTTGTATTGCCTTTAAATATACCCTTTGTTATCTTTCCTTATAGAGCCTCCAGTGTTTGTGAGGCCTTTTGAATCAGCTGAGCTTGTAAAAGGATCCGACATTATCTTGGAGGGAACTGTCTTAGGTTCTCCTCCGTTTGAAATAAGTTGCTTGCTCAATGATAAGCTGATCAGACCTGACAAAAACCATGAGATCAGTGTTGAAAACAACACTGTCACTCTTCACATCTCAAACTGTGAGAGCGGAGATGCTGGGACGTACCAGTGCATTGTTGCAAACGATGTTGGAGAAACATCTTGTTCTTGCCAGATTATACTGAAAGGTCAGTCAAAGGACAAACATACCATCCAAGGTTATCCTCCTGCATGCTGTTCAATGTCTGATGAATGATGTTTCTATGCAGGTTAAATCAGAGACATAAGACAATTTAATGTGGCTCTTTTGTGTTTGTGTGAATGCTCCATAGCCTGCAGTCTGATTTGTGGTCTTTTTCCACTAGAACCACCATCATTTGTTCAGAGACTAGAAGACATATCCTGCATGGTGGGCTCAGAGATCTCTATGAAGTGCATGTTGTCTGGATCACTTCCCATGACTTTCTCTTGGATTAAGGATGATCATGAGCTCACAGAAGATGAGCATGTTAAGATGTCCTCTGAAATCAAAAGTGCCGTGTTGAATTTGAAAAATGCTCAGTTATCACACTGTGGGAAATATGTGTGTGAGGCACAGAACAAAGCTGGGACTCAGAGATGTGCCGCTGTGCTCATTGTGACAGGTTTGTAGGATGTTTTAATGTTTGCTGCTGCTGCTGTTGTTGCTTGATGTTTCTCCTGTTGCATTAACGCCTGCAAGAGGGAACAGCTAACTCAGTTTTGGATCATTTTGTTATCTCAGAACCAGCAAGGATTTTAGAACATGCACAGACCATCAGTGTAACCCAGGGTGACCCGGCCAGGCTTGAATGTAGATTCTCAGGTACCAAACCACTCACGTCCAGATGGATGAAGGCGGGGAAGGAGCTGACCTCAGACCAGCAATACAAAATTCAGAGCACAGACACCAGATCTGTGCTAAACATTACTAAAACAGAGAACAGTGATGGTGGTGAATACACCTTTGAGGTTTCAAACAGTGCTGGGTGCAGTTCTTGTGTGACAGACATAACTGTTTTAGGTCAGTTTATCCCAAAGTTTTCTATTTTTTATTTCCTCTCTTTTTATATTTTAACACAACCAGCTGAACCTTGTCTTTGCACTTTGTATATAATAGATCAGATTGTTAAACCGTCATTCACGAGAGAACTGAAGGAGTCTGAAGGTATCAGGGGATCATTTGTTCATCTGGAGTGCGTTGTATCAGGCTCTATGCCGATGACGATACACTGGTACAAAGATGACAAACAGATCCAGACTGATGACAAGCACAAATGCACATTTTATGAAAATGTTGCTTTCCTGGAAATACGCCATCTTGACAGTAATGACAGCAAGCGCTACACCTGTATGGCTACAAACAAGGCGGGATCTGTGCGGTGCTCTGGGAGTTTGTTTGTCAAAGGTTAGAAATCATCTCACATCCTCAGCACTGTCTTGCAGATTAAGCATTGTATGTTGTGACTGTTGTAACAGAAGTATTGGGTTTTTATCCATCAACAGAACCACCATGCATTCTTAAAAAGCCTGAATCCATGAGTGTTTTGCCGGGGTCAAAGGTTAAGTTTAATGTATGCGTGTCCGGCACGCCGCCTCTCACCACCAAATGGTTCACCAAGAAGAAAGAGGTTTTATCCAGCTCCGAGTGCTCAGTGATTCAAAGCGATACTTTGAGCTCGCTGGAGTTCTTCTTCGCCAAATCTTCTGATTCTGGTGACTACGTCTGTGAAATACAGAACGATGTGGGCTCCTGCTCATGCCAGGCAACACTCTTTGTAAAAGGTTAATATTGGTCTCTCATCAGTTTGCTTTAATCTGTAGTCATCAGCGCAACTAAGTAACTTCTACATGTGTTTGTTTCAGAGCCCCCATTTTTTATTGAAAAACCTGAAGGTGTTTCAGTAGTCAGAGCAGGAGACCGGAAGGTGTTTGAGTGCATGGTTGCTGGTTCTCCAGAGATCTCTGTGCGTTGGTTCAGAGATGGAGGTCAGATTCACCAAAGTGTCAAACACAAAATGTCGTTTTTCAACTCTGTCGCCACCTTAGAGGTTTGTCAAGTCAGTGAAAACGACAGCGGCAACTATGTCTGCGAAGCCTGTAATGAAGCAGGCACAGAGAGTTGCACTGTCGAGCTGGAAGTGAAAGGTTGGTTTCTTTTCCATGTTAAAGTTAAATGTTACATCAGTGATAAAAGTCAATAGTTGCTTCAGTTTGCTTTGTTATTTCAGAGCCGCCTTCGTTTGTCGAAGATGTGACGTGTCTTGAAGTTGTTAAAGGTTCCACAGCAATGTTTGCATGCAAAGTGGCAGGAAGTACTCCATTTAAGGTCACATGGATCAAAGACAAACAGCCAATCAAATCCAGCCAGAAGTATATTATCGTTGATAGTGAAAATGTGAGCTTGAAAATCATGGACTGCAGAGTGGAAGATGTTGGTACTTATCAGTGTGTGGTAGCCAATGAGGTTGGAACTTGTTCTGGCTTTGGAGCTTTGTCTCTGAAAGGTTTGTCTCATTGATTATGGGAATCACATTAGACATACAGGACTGTTTCTGCTTTGATGCTACAATGACATCTTTTCTTTGTAATAGTCCCTCCGACGTTCGTTAAGAAGATCGAAAACGTCTCCACTGTTCTGGGAGATGTTGCAGTCTTTCGCTGCACCGTGGACGGTTCGCTGGCTCTTTCTGTACAATGGCAAAAAGATGACAGCTGGATCCCTGAGGATCCAAATATCGAGAGAACGTTTCATAACAGAGACGCAATGCTCAGGATTCCTGCATGTGAGGCGACTCACAGCGGGAAATACACCTGCCAGGTCGTCAATGACGCCGGGCAGGACAAATGCTTTGCCACCCTTGTAGTGCAAGGTACCTGTGCTTCATGCTTGATTCTTCTGCCTAACATTATAACTCACTGTAACGGCAATAACAAACACACCCACCTTTGTTTCTTGGTGTTGTAGAACCACCTATGATCCAAGAGAAGCCAGAGGTAGTCAGAGTGACTTGTGGAGATCCAGTTAGTCTTGAGTGTAAAGTAGCTGGAACTCCTCAGATCAGTGTCAAATGGAATAAAGATGGCAAAGAGCTCCAGTCAAGCAGAAAACATAATCTGTACTTTGAGAACAACCTCAGCTGTCTGAACATACAGTCGTCTCAGCTGGAAGATGGCGGAGAGTACCAGTTTGAAGCCACAAACTCTGTCGGGACTAGCAGCTGTAAAGTCTTGCTAGTTGTTTTAGGTTTGTAAAATACTCTTCTCTTGTTGGACGTTTTTTTACTACGTATTTTCTTTGACTCTAATTGTCTTTTAATATTATTTTAAACAGAAGAAACAGTTCCTCCAATGTTCGTTAGGAAATTAACAAACATTCAAGCGAACATGGGTTCGGTGGTCACCATGGAGTGCAAAGTGGCCGGTTCTCTTCCAATATCAGTTGAATGGAGCAAAGGGAAACAAAAGATCATTGAGAGCTCCAAGTATAAAGTTGTGCACATTGAGAATACTGTGTCACTGGAGTTAAATCTGACTGAAGCTGCTGATACGGGAGAATATTCCTGTAGACTTACCAACAGCACAGGCAGCTGTGTGTGCAGCGGAGTGCTCACAGCTAAAGGTTAGCATTCAAAGGTCAAATACTCAAATCTTTACCTCAGCTGCTGTTAGTCGTGTATCATAATCATTTCTTTGTATGGGTTTTAGTGCCACCAACATTCCTAGTTGAGCCTGAGTCTCAGGCGGTTATTCCAAAGTCTGCTGTACTCTTCAGAAGTGTCTTTGAAGGAACGCCTCCGTTCACTGTGAAATGGTTCAAGGATGACGTCGAACTCATCACTGGGCCATCGTGCATGATTAAACTGGAGGAATACTCTTCCTCTGTTGAGCTCTATTCAGTCGACAGTCTCCACGTTGGGATTTATTCTTGCCAAGTTAGCAACGAAGCAGGCACAGTGAAAAGTGAAGCCAAGTTGTTGGTGAAAGGTTGGACTTCTTTTTTTTTTGTCCACCACCATCACCACTCAGTTAACTCCATCTTTTTTCTCCATTTTCACAGCTCCTCTTTCTTCATTTTCTTTGCCTGACCACCTCACCATTTATTTTCTTACCAGGAATATCTATGTTGTCTTGAGAGTCACCTACCATCAGCATCCAGTCACCTCCTCCATACATCACTGAAGCTCAAATATTTCTACATGCTGACGATAGTAACTTCATCTTTTTTTGACTTTGCAGAACCTCCTCAGTTTATCCAGAAACTTCCTCCCACTACCTTTGTGAAGCAGTGTGAGGGACATCGTTTTGAATGCCAGGCCACCAGCTCTCACTCCCTGAAAATGTGCTGGTTCAAAAATGACCAAAAGATAACTGACGGAAACAACTATAAAGTAATGTTTGTTGACTCAACTGCGTACCTCCAACTGCACACCACGAGGTTTGAGGATAATGGAGTCTACACCTGTGAGGCTTATAATGATGCTGGCAGTGCAAGCTGTAGCACTGTTCTGACAGTTCAAGGTCAGCTATTCACTTCACTCGCCGATCTTGGCTACACATTGTTGTGGATTTTTGCTCCTCTGAACTTGAGTAGCATGAAAAGAAGGAATGAAAACTTCTCCACTATGATGCATATTTGGATATTTGACATTTTATGATTGCTTTGGGAACTCTGTCTAAAAACTTCAGCATGGAGTCAAACCAACCTGTTCAGTCCAAAATCTAATTTTTGTCTGATAGCATGAGTGTTACCTCTTTTTTAAGACTTTTTAATAGGTTATTGATGGAATGATGTACACTTGTACAAGATCTGTCAAATGTTAGCATGACTCTTGTTTTTTCTCTCAACGTCTGGATGGATTCCTCTAGCATGGACTGAACTTAAGCATGACCCTTAATGAGAATCAACTGCCAGACTCAAATGCTTGCAGTGAAGACTTGCTTGTCCACAAATGTTACTTCTCCTATTAATATATGTCGATATATTTTCCAGAGGCCCCATCCTTTATTAAAACTCCAAAGCCTGTAGAAGGCATTCATGGGAAAGATGCCAGCCTGGACTGTGAGGTATATGGCACTTCACCTTTCCAGGTTAACTGGTACAAAGACAAAAGACCACTGAAGGAGAGCAGGAAATATAAGATGGTTAGTGTGGGCAGCTCTGCCACACTTCACATTATTAAACTGGAGAAAGATGACGCTGGTCTTTATGAGTGCAAAGTCTCCAACAATGTAGGAACGGGATCCTGCCGCACTACCATTAGCCTGAAAGGTTAGTACAGACTCATCGGACGTTTTCTCAAAGCTTAGCCATTGTGTCCCCCCCCTGACCTTTAATGTTTCCATCACTATTCAGAACAACCAGCGTTTGTCAAGAAACTGGTCGACCAGTCGGTGAGAGCTGGTCAGCAGCTGACGCTGACAGCTACAGTAAGAGGCTCAGAGCCTTTGACTGTGTCCTGGGTTCAGGACAAAGATCACATTCTCAGAGACGGTGACAACAGGAAGATCACCTTTGAGAATAATGTGGTCACTCTTGTAGTACCCAAGGCCGACCCGACCACGGCTGGTAAATACACCTGCCAGATCAGGAACGACTCTGGACTTGTGGAGTCTGTTTCCCAAGTGACAGTTCTAGGTTTGTAGACCTTCAGACTTTATTATATTACCGCCATTGAAAGTGACAGGGTTCGTTTAGCTTAATGTCTTCTTCCCTAATTTCTAGAACCCGCTGCTATCGTTGATAGCCCCGAGTCCTTGAACGTGAAGTCAGGAGAAAATGCAGCTCTTGAAGTCACAGTATCTGGTTCACCAGAACTGAAAACTAAGTGGTTCAAGGACAGCAAAGAGCTCTCTGCTGGTGCCAAGTATCAGATGTCCTTCACAAAGAAGGTTGCCACCTTGAAGATTCGGTCTGCTGACAAAGCAGATGCTGGAGAATATAAGCTAGAGGTTAAAAACCATGTTGGTACAGCCTCTAGCAAAATTAAGCTCTCTGTTTCAGGTTGGTGGCCATTACATACATCCCCATTCTCAGAAAATGTGATCCTTTTAATTAGCAATTATCTCAGAAATGCTTTAAAACTTGTTGTTTTTTGACAATAGATAAATTGATTCCACCGAGTTTCATAAGGAAGCTGAGAGACACCCACCTCGTTGTGGGTAAGCCCGGTGAAATGGAGTGTAAGGTCGCAGGCTCTGCTCCGTTAACAACTTCCTGGTTCCACAACGGCCAAGAGATCAAGAGTGGGCCAAACTATGACATTAGCTGCACCGATAACAACTGCAAACTGAGAGTCCCGACAATCAAGATGTCCGATTCTGGCAAATACACATGCAAAGCTGTAAACGCTGCAGGGGCCAGTGAAACGAGTGCCTCAATGAATGTGACAGGTCAGTTTATATGAATAAAGCCAAGAAGAGTTTCCCTTAGCACAGGATCACGCTTATTATAGAAAGTTAATCTTACAACACATCTTTTTTATCCGAACTCAGAACCTCCATCTTTTGTGAAAACACCCGAAGCAAAGGAAACGTTGCCCGGCAAAAACGTGTCTTTCTCAGCCAAAGTGAAAGGCAGCACCCCCTTGAAAGTCAAATGGTTCAGGGGAGCCAAGGAGATGCAGCATGGACGAGGCTGTGAGATCTCCCTGAAGGACGATGTTGCCACTTTGGTTCTTCACAAAGTTGAAAAGTCCCATGCAGGAGAGTACACCTGCCAGATCATTAACGACGCAGGGAAGGAAAGCTACCCCGTTAACCTGTTTGTGAAAGGTTTGTTAGCATGATGTCTTTTTTTAACCATCTGTGCACCTCTGAAAGTGATTTTCATGTAACTGACCATGGATTGCCTCTCTCAGAACCAGTACACTTTGTGAAGAAGCTGAAAGACATTTCCTCTGAGAAGGGCAAGCCTCTGAGGCTTGAGGTCACATTTGCTGGAACCCCCACAGTAAATGTGACATGGAAGAAGGACGGTAAACTCATCTGGGCTTCCTATCAGTACAACGTGATCACCACAGACACCTCCTGCATCCTGGAGGTTCTTAACGCTGACAGGATGGAGGCAGCCGGTAGATACTCTTGCGAAGTAGACAACGGAGTCGGAAGTGACAAATGTGAAGCACAAGTGACAATGCTAGGTAAAGTTATGAATGTGCATGTCACTGTTTACTTTGTGATAACATGATCATTCATTCATTTATTCATCTACAGCCTAACATCTATAGTTATACTAGATCATTGTCATCATCATCATTATCATCTTTCACTTTAGAACGACCATACTTTGTTGAAAACATGGAGCCAGTGGAGGTAACTGTGGGCGAGGCGGTTACCCTGAAATGCCGTATTGCAGGAACTCCTGACATCTCCGTAGTTTGGTTTAAAGCTGCCGGAAAGCTGCGCAAGTCCAACGTTTGCTCGATGGACTTCACAAAAGGTGTTGCCACTTTGAAACTGATCAAAACAACCAAGTTCGATCACGGCGAATACGTCTGCAAGGCAGAAAACCGGGTCGGTTCTGCCTCTGTCAGCTGTAATGTGACAGTGAAAGGTGATGCTCCATACATTTTTCTTTGAATGAATCCTCGTTTGATTGTGCATTAAGTTTGAAAGATAATGGATCCTCCCAACTTAAACATTCAAACATTAAAGATTACCTCTAGTGAAATATGCAACTCTTGGAAAAAAAACATACTAGTGTTTTCATCGATGATAGAAATAACTCTGACGTAGAGGCGTAGGAATGCATGGCAGCATAACAATGAGCACATTTCTAACATCAGCATTGCTTCTCTCAGAACCTGTGCGCTTTGTCAAGAAGTTGGAAGACACCACCTTCATGGTGGGCCAGCCGCTAAAACTTGTGTGCTCTTACACCGGGAGCCAGAGGGTCAACGTCACATGGAAGAAGGATGGCAAGCTGATTTGGGCGTCTTATCAGTACAATGTTAAAACTACTGATTCGACATGCGTTCTGGATGTCCTGAACAGCGACAGGCCCGAGGCAGCGGGAACATACACTTGCGAAATTTCCAACGGAGCTGGAACCGACGTCTGCCACGCTCGTGTCAGTCTAGGTAAAATCACAAACTCTTAACACACCATGTGCTTTCAGTTAATCAGTTAATCAACTAACTGTATCTGCTGTTGACTAGTAGACTGTGGTAGTCATCTAGTATCTAGTAGAGACTAGTATAAGATCTCCATTGCCTGCCTGCTAACATAACATCATTTAGGCTACATGCCACTAACCCAACCATTGCTCCTCTCAGAACCGGCTCGCTTCGTGAAAAAGCTGGAAGACACTTATTTCAGACTCTGCGAACCGTTGACCCTCAAGTGCACCTACACCGGAAGCCAGAGAATGTGCGTCACCTGGAAGAAGGACGGCAAACTGATCTGGGCGTCGTACAAGTACAATGTGAAGACCACCAATGACACCTGCATCTTGGAGGTCCTGAACAGCGACAGAGAAGAGGCTGTCGGAAAATACACGTGTGAAATTTCAAATTCTGGAGGAAGCGATGTCTGCCATGCTAATGTGAAGCTAGGTAAACGTTAGCATCATTACCTTATTACAGCGATGAATAATTCAAAGCACTTCAATGAAATATCGTGTAACCAGCTTGTTTCCCTGCTTTTACTGTCTAACACCAACACTAATTGCTTCTTTAGAACCAGTTCGCTTTGTGAGAAAACTGAGAAACACCTTCTATAAAATTGGCCACCCGTTGACACTGGAGTGTACGTTCACCGGCAGCCAGAGGATTTATGTCAGCTGGATGAAGGATGGCAAACCCATCTGGGCATCATACAAATACAACGTGAAAACCACCAACTTCTCCAGCACCTTGGATGTTCTCAACAGTGACCGTCGGGACGCTGTCGGGAAATACTCGTGCGAGATTTCCAATTCAGAGGGCACTGATATTTGCCATGCTATGGTTAAGATAGGTAAAGCCACTAACATATGCACCTTATTGCCATCAAATGTCAGAAATCATGAATCTCCTGCAGAACAGTCCCCTCACGTAAACATTCATTTGCTTTCTGTAACAAACTATGCAACTAACATCACCATTGCTTCCTGTAGAACCCGTGAGCTTTATTAAAGAGCTGGAAGACACCACTTTCAGGCTCGGCCAGCCCCTGTCGCTGTACTGCGCCTACAGCGCCAGCCCCAGGGTCTATGTGAGCTGGATAAAGGATGGCAAACCAATCTGGGCCTCCTACAAGTACAACGTCAAGACCACAGATAACTCCTGTGTCTTGGAGGTCCTCAACAGTGACCGGCTTGAAGCAGCAGGCAGATACAGCTGTGAAATATCTAACTCTGAGAACACAGCTGTCTGTTACGCACAGGTCAAACTAGGTAAAACAAACATCAAAGTGAGGGCTCATTTTTTCAGTTTTTATGTTATTATTTAAACAAAAACGTAAGATAATATCACAATATTTCAAATGAAACAGAAAGTCTGAACTCTCCACTAGAGGACCTGCTTTACAGATAACTGCAGTGAATGTTAATGGGAATATAAAAACCCAGTTTGGTATTTTTTGTTTTAACATTGTTTAAAAAAAAACTGAAAAAAATGAGCCATAACTGTAATTTAATTGACCATGAGTATAGCTTACTTGCTCACTCTTGTATATAGTTGACATGCGTCTAACAGCCAACATCCTTGCCTCTCCTAGAACCTGTGCGCTTTGTGAAAAAGCTAGAAGACATGACCTTTAGGGTTGGCCAGCCTCTGAAGCTTCAGGTCATGTACACGGGCAGCCAGCACGTGCACGTGAGCTGGACAAAAGATGGCAAGCCGATATGGGCTTCCTACAAGTACAACGTCAAGACTACAAATGACTCCTGTGTCTTGGAGGTTCTCAACAGTGACAGAGAAGAGGCTGCTGGGAGATATTCCTGTGAAGTCTCTAATGCTAGTAGCTCTGTTATCTGTCAGGCTCATGTCAGACTAGGTAACTACCTCCTAACACGCTCACTCACTGATTTGCTAACAGTCCAGGCTACATGACATGACTAACACAATGTTGCTTTTCTCAGAACCTGTGAAATTTGTGAAAAAGCTCGAGGATACGTCGTACTGTCTGGGTAAGCCGTTGAGTTTGACGTGCGTGTTCACCGGCAGTCAGAGAATTCACGTGAGCTGGATGAAGGACAGCAAACCGATCTGGGCTTCGTATAAATACAACGTGAAGACCACAGATTCCTTGTGCGTTTTGGAAGTCCTCAACAGCGACAGAGAAGAAGCCGCTGGGTTATATACATGCCAAGTTTCTAATGCAGAAGGCTCGGCCACCTGTGACGCTTATGTTGTTTGCAAAACCACTAAGAAAGGTATAACCTCCATCTCATTTATTAACACTCAATATTTGCTAATATACAACCATAGATAGCAGAAGTTTCATCCTACTCCCAGATTAACTTCTGTTCCATTGGTTTTCGCTCCTCAGTTTTTAAACTGTGTCCTCAATTTGAAAAGTTGAAACATGCCATCCATCAGAGTACAGTCCAGAGAATCCTCCCTCGATAAGTTGTACTCAGGTGGGGAGGATCTCTGGCCTGAGCCTTAAGGTTGCGACCATGATGCACAAAGATGGAAACTAGGGACATGGTGCAGTTTGTCAAGAAACTGGACTACCGCGAGCTGGATAAACCCTTGAGGCTGGAGTGTGATTACACCCAGAGGGTTTACGTGACGTGGAAGAAGGACGACGGGTGCCAGAAATATTGTGTTTTATGGTCGCATGAAGCACAATGTCACCGGTTCCCATCTGGCCTCTTGAAGTTACATGAAAGTTACCCTCTATCAGTAAACATATTGTGCGACTGAGCCCAGTGGAACACAAGTTATCCAAGAATGGGTGGAGTAGGGTGGAACTCCATATGCTCTATATGCTATTTCACATAATCAAATCAATGCTAATTGAGTTTTGTTTCATTACTTACTCATTGCTTACTCAACATCACCTTTGCATCTAACAACATCACTGCTTCTCACAGAACCCGCTCGCTTCATCAGGAAGCTGGAAAACACCACGTTCAGAGTTGGCAAACCGCTGGTGCTTAGAGTTGCGTTCACTGGTAGCCAAAGAGTGAATGTGACGTGGAAGAAAGACGGGAAGCTGATCTGGGCCTCTTATCAGTACAATGTCAAGACCACAGACTGTGGCTGCACACTGGAAGTCCTCAACAGTGACAGAGAAGAAGCTCGTGGAAGATACACTTGTGAAATTTCCAACGACGAAGGCTCTGATATCTGCCATGCTTATGTCAAACTAGGTAACACTAACCAACTACACGGTGCTTCTAGTTCTCGTCATCATTTCATGCATGGAGTGAGTAATTCCTAGAGGTAACAATGCCACTCACATAGCCTGTAACCTTTCTTACCTTCAGATTAAGGTAAACCTTCCTTCCTTTCACATAGCCTCTCCAAATCAGGACACAATCAGATTTGTTTGGATACTGCGCAGTCACATAGTGTTTCGTCCTCCGCATGTTCAGATCAGTGGTTTCTATGACTCATTTCAACAATGCTTCTCTCAGAACCCGTACGGTTTGTCAAGAAACTGGAGGACGTCTGCCACGAGCTGGGTAAACCCTTGAGGCTGGAGTGCACTTACACCGGCAGCCAGAGGGTTTACGTGACGTGGAAGAAGGACGACAAGCTGATCTGGGCTTCTTACCAGTACAACATCAAAACCACCGACTCCTCATGCGTTCTGGAGGTCCTCAACAATGACAGAGCTGCATCTGCAGGAAAATACACGTGTGAAATTTCCAATGCCGAAGGAACTGACACCTGTCATGCTCATGTTAAAATAGGTAATACAGTAACCAACACATCTCCATCTCAAATCATGTGGTCTCCGTTACTAACACCACTGTAGTTACTGCGTTCCTATGCCTGTTGGTAACAAGAAGGAATGCCCTGGGTTACATTGTTGTGTTTAGGGTTAGTTGGTCTTGTGTTTCTTGGGTTTGGACATAAAAGGTTTTATGATGTATTCGAGGTCCATGAGTGCATGTTCTCCATGTTATAGTTGGGTCAGATAGATATTTGCCTGCTTGAAACTGATTCAGAAAGAAGTATTTGATAGTAGGGTGGATATTCTGCATTTGTTTGCTTCTGTGTTTTTATGTTGTCGTCTGTGTCGTGGCTGTCTGTTTTCCCGAGAAAGGCCCAGTGGCCTCGTGAATAAAAGTTAAATTTCAAGAATTTCCACGTCACAACAAGGCCTGATTCTCTTCACTTTCTCCTCCACTAACAGAGCGCAAAGTCCCTCCAAACTTCACCAAGAAGCCCTCTGAGTCCATGATGGATTCAGTGGGTAAGACAGTGAAGATGGAGGGTCGTGTGTCTGGTTCCCAACCACTGACGGTCACCTGGTACAAGGACAACAATGAAATCTACGGCTCTGACAAATACGATGTCAGCTTCAAAAACAACATGGCTGTGCTGTGTGTCACAGACTCTTCCACCTCTGACAGCGGTGTGTACACCTGCACAGCCTCCAACGAAGCTGGACAAGCTTCATGTCGGGTTTCTCTCTCCATCTCAGGTATGCATGTGTCCATTTTAAATAGATCAAGTTTTATGTTTTGTCATGTGCTCTTCTGAAGTCTGCAACTTGGTCTACGGTCCTGGTTTGGGTACTATACTAATAAGTGAATTAGTATAGTTTCCCTCCAAAGGTTTCTGCAAAACTCTGCAGAAGACGCCCTAGTGTCTTGCCCACTATGTTACTGTTTGAACGTGTCTGTAGCTGTCCTGCTTCTTTCCCATTACTCCTTCAGAAACTAGCCAGGCTCCCAAATTTGACCACCTTCTGGAGCCGGTGTCGGTGAGTGAGGGTGAGAAGCTGACCCTCAAATGCCACGTTAGTGGCTCTCCTCCACTGACCATCCAGTGGATGAAGGACAGGAGGGAGCTGAAGTCCACTGGAAACACCAGAATCACATTTGTTAGTGGGACGGCCTGTCTGGAGATCAGTCCAGTCTCAAAGACTGACACAGGAGATTACCTCTGCAAGGCCAGCAACGCAACCGGCAGTGACTTCTGCAAGTCCAGGGTCACTGTGAGAGGTAACAGTGACATATGTACATCCTTCTGACAGCCTGCGGGATGAATGTTTACTACCTACTTGCTACGACACTCAACCAATGTTGCCTGATTTGGAGTCCTGAACTGGGATACTTATTTGTTAAAGACTGGGAAGGTACAAATAGTTCAGGGAGGCTTGTGATAATTTATTGTACAACTGGAATTGTTGGTCTCTGTAGATAATCTTATAAAGAGTAGAGTCTGACCTGCCTGACCTGGAGCATTCTTCATCTGTGCAACAACATCCAAGAGACAATTCTGTGTTTTTAGCACAATAAAAAAAACTTAACTGACAATGAGCAGGTATGAGGATCTGATCAGGCTTCATGGTGTCAAAGGTGGAAACATGAGACTCATCTCCATGATTTCTTTTCAGACAAAGGAACCAAGGCCGCCCCCACCGAGGCCGCCGCCCCGGCTTCAGCTGCCCCAGTCAAAAAGCTTGACAACCTGTTCTTCATTGAGGAACCTAAAAATGTTTCTGTCACAGAGAGTAAGTAGACTGTTTGCAAACGTCTGGACTGTTTGGAATCTGTTGGGTATGTACTAGTTGTAGATGAGGTTTAATATGTTTAAAACTATTTCAATACTCCAATCCCATCACCTCGACAACAAAGGAACAATTGAGGGTCTGAACTAAACAGTTGTGTGCTGTCGGACAGATTACATCAAATTAAAAAATTTATAGATTGTAGAAATGTGTAAGTTTTAGATGGAGCTTCATAGTTGCTTGTTTTGTTCTTTGCAGAGGGAACTGCAACCTTCATCGCCAAGATCGGAGGTGACCCAATCCCGAGCGTGAAATGGATGAAGGGAAAATGGAGGCAGATCACCCCTGGTGGTCGTATCTCCATCGAGCACAAGGGCCAGGATGCCAAAATGGAGATCAGAGAGGTGACCAAGTCCGACTCCGGTCTCTACAGATGTGTCGCCACCAACAAACACGGAGAGATCGAGTGCAGCACTGAGATGGAGGTGACCAAAAAGGAGGAAGCAGAAGCACTCGGAGACATAAGGACAAGACTGAAGAAGTAAGTCCTTTGTCCTTAAGTCGACATTAGGACAGATGGATTGGAATCTGTGAATCTTGTTTAATCTTATTGTGTATTTGATATTTGTCAGAACTCCCTCAAAGCAGAAGAGTCCAAAGAAAGACGAAGAGATTGATATTGTGGAGTTGCTGAGAGGTCACGACCCCAAAGAGTACGAGAAGATCCTGCGGGAGCACGGCATTCATGACTACCGCGCCATCCTGCAGGCCATCGAGTTCCTGAAAAAGGAGAAAGAGATGGAGACTGGACGAGTGGTGAGAGAGAAGATGGCAGACGTTTAACTTGTCCAGTTTATCTGAGATAGCTTGGGTTCAGATAAGAAAAGGTCACCTAAAAGTAGCCAAACTAACAGACGGAGAAGAATCTTCCTGACTTTTTATTACAGAGTTTAAGATTCACTGAAAATTGTCTTTCCCATTGCAGGAGTTGGAGCGTGGTGGTCGCGTTGAAGAAGAGGACATGGCCCGACTTATCCAGCAGCTGGAGAGCCGTGTCGACACGGAGGTACCCAAAAACAACCAGAACCACCTAAACTCAAACTTTTACACTCCTCTGTAGCTGAAATCAGTGATGTACACATATATTAGTAAAACAACATAAAATTATAAGCAGTACATAAACCTACATACAAATTCTACGTGTTGCACCAAACAGTTCAGCCTGTTATTTTTAGAATAGAAGAATTTAGGATGCCGTTGTGTAGATTTGATCAAAGTCTGTAAAGTTCGACTTGTCATGGTTCGATGTTTAAAACTACAGAACTAACAATTTTAAACCTTCAGCCCGTCACTGTCATGGAGGACATCAGCGACCAGACAACAACTGAGAACAAAGGTGCCACCTTCGAATGCAGAATCCGCATCAACTACCCAGAGATCACTCTCACCTGGTACAAAGGCACCCAGAAACTGGACAACAGCGACAAGTATGACATCAGCAGCGTGGGCGACCGCCATTACCTGAAGATCAAGAACTGCCAGGTCAAAGATCAGGGAAACTACCGCGTGGTGTGCGGTTCACACATTTCCAACGCCAAGCTCACCGTCACAGGTAAGTGTCCGAATAAACTTCCTGTCCATTCTGATGGACGTCTGTCTGTACGTCTGTAACATGTCCTCACATCCCACACCTTTATTTTGTTATCAGGAGCCGATTACCTGACAGGTAAATGAACTAACAAAACTCAAACTGACCTCTTTGAACCTGCTGGTTCATCTGATGACTTCACTTTGTGTTTGGTGGACTTCTGTTTCCTGTTTTTGTTCTGTGTCTCTTTTATATTTAAGTCCAAACTCTAAATTCTCCAAACAGAGTCTTAATTTACATATAAATAATAACATCAAATCATCAGTGTTATAAACTAACATGGATCTAATATTGTGAAATCAGAAGTTAACTCTGATTGTCTGGTTTTAGCCGAACAAATTCAGTTCACTAAATGCATCAGAAGCATCGAGGTCAATGAACGCCACTCTGCCACCTTTGAGTGCGAGTTGTCCTTCGACAGCGCCACCGTCACATGGTACAAAGACTCATGGGAGCTTAAAGAGAGCCCAAAATATAACTTCAGGACCGAGGGCCGACGCCACTTTATGACCATCCGCAACGTAACCCCAAAGGATGAAGGTTTGTTTAAACTGTATTTTTGACTCTGAGAGATTCAAGTTTTTCCTTCAACGCTCTCAGTTTTTTATTATAACAGCAAGAAAAACATAAAAATGGACAGAGATGAAATTATCTTTAATATTAGAGGTTAAACCCGTAGAAAAGTTTGACTTTGGGGCAGAGAGTTGTAAATCATGTTTTATTTATATATATATATATATGAAATAGCTCACCATGAGGTGTTCACTGAGGTCGACAGGAAGTTACTGACAGGAAGTAAACAGACATGATACGCACTACGCTTCCACGCAGACGGCTACATAATGTGACTGACTAACATTACCAGGTTCACGTCAGCTGTTAACGACAAAGACCTGCAGAAAAATTTGGCTTGCGTTACCTCCTGGTATGACCAGAGTTTTATTTTTTAGTTAAAGTGTCTTAAACTTAAATAACGTTAAAAAATATAATAATAATAAAGCATTAATGTCTCCGTCAGGCGTTTACTCTGTGATTGCTCGTCTGGAGCCAATGGGAGAAGCTCGAAGCACAGCTGAGCTTTACCTGTCAGGCAAAGGTGTGTACGCCTCATCACATAGCTAAAGATGCTTCAGTTACGCTCAGTCAGCAGATATAATAATGTTTGTACCTTGTCCTTTCACAGAAATTGGGTTAGAAAAGTTTCCACAGGGTGAGTATTTAAATAAGTCGACAGTAAAACTGAACATTTCTCCATCAGCTTAAACATTAAAGAGTAAAACATAATGATATAAAAACAGATCAGTGAAGAAATGTCAAGTTTTATTGCCACAAAAATATTAAAATAAAAAAATATTTGCGTTAATTTCTAAATTAATTGAAGTATTTGTGGCTAAACCTTCAGACGTTCCAGACTCGTCCGTTCATGTCCCAGAAACAGCTTCTATGGTTGTTCGAGGTGAGCCTGGGATTGTTTTACCTAAATCAAACTTAACTTTAATTCTTTAACAGCCTGTTTCATTCACAAACTTCTTTTTCCACCAAAAGATTCGTCCGAATTTTATCACTATGAAGAACGAACGGAAGTCAAAGGTACAAAAAGAGTTCTGAGTTTAATACTAACGATCATCTCGTCAACACTTTTTAATCTTATTCTGCGTGAAGGAATGTGATTCATCATCAACATTAAACCACCTGAAGTTTGACCTTCATCATCTTCTTCATCATCCTTTAACTCCCATCTTGAATAACTGTGTGGTCATTTTGAATTCAGACATCATCTCCTAATAACTCAAACATAAAATCTGTGTCATTTACCTTTAACAAGTTTAGCAGTTCATTCATGCTCTGTGAATATATTTCAAATGTCACAAACCAAAACAAAAGTTCAGAGGGGGATTAATGTTAGTCTGAGATTAATTAACACAAAACTTAATTCAAACTTTGAATGAGTCTGAATCATGACTCTGAAATTGAAACCTGGATTTGAGGTTTCAGACTTTAATCTCAGAGTTTCTGCTGATCCTCGCCTGTCGTGATGAATCTTTGGATCTCTAACAGCTGATTATCTTCAATGATCTTCAGCTTTTCAAAGTCTGACCGTTGAAGAAGAGACGCTTTCTGTTCACTACTCCTCCGTCACAGGTATCAACATCACTGTGGTCTATGAAATCCATCCATCACCAAAATAAAAGGCATCATCACTCTGTCTGTCTGTCTGTCTGTCTGTCTGTCTGTCTGTCTGTCTGCCTGTCTGTCTGTCTATTGGTTTCATCCTCAGTATCTTCAGTTAATTAGCATCGTGGTCATGTGTCTCTAAGTTTCTTTTCTTCTTCACCAGAAGAGAAAAAACCCATTGAGGAGATTGTTGAGAGGACTCACGTGGAGATCAGAGAGAAAGTCCCTGAAGGTATAATTGCTTTGTTAATGAGGCAAACGAGCTTGTGGCTGTTTGTAAAGGCTGTAACGTAACAAAGCCGCTGATCTGAGCCGCCATGTTTGTTTGTCCACTCGGTTAAGACGCTTCAAGCGTTGCCAGCTGCTGCTTCGAGAAGCTTCTCCAGAGCTTTGACTCCACGTTTGTTCTGTTGCTGATCTTTTGTCGTCTGTTTTCTACCTTCATGTTTTAAACTCTTCTTCAGCTTCTTCGTGTTCACACTCACCTCTCTCGCTCTTATTAACCCTCACTACAGCTTTTAAAGTAGAGTAGACAGCTAAGCTCTCTCAGTTTTAACGTGAACTTTCTTGATCTTTCAAGTTCCTGAGGTTTACAGGACACCAGAGGGAAAACCCTCTGAGCCTGAAGCTCCGCCTCCGGCGCCAGTCAAAGGTATTTGCAAGTACCTCGTCTTATTTCCACTTCCCGTCTGTCATTTCTTATTTATCCTTGTCTTGTTCATGTTGTCTCTGTTTCTCTTGATGAAAGTCTTCATATTAGCATTCATCTTATCTTGGTTTATCATGATGATATTTTAAAGTACCTGAAGCAAAGAAGCCGCAGCCCGAAGTAACCGTCGACGCTCGGCCTCGGCGAGAGGAAGCTCAGCCCCCTGAAGGTAACGAATATTACTTTGTTTGTGAAGATGATTTTCTTTGTGTGATCTTTGGGTCTTTATCGGCTCGTTCTTCATTCTTCATTTTAAAAAGGGACAGAAAACATATCAACACATGATTTTTTACAGATCAGCAAAATATGTAGATTTCTTTACATTCCTAAATGTTAAAAGAAATATTACATTAAAATGTCTAATAAAATATATGTAAATATATAAAAAATTATGATTATTAATTGTTATTATTAATTATTAATAATTAATTTTCAAATATTATTTTGTTTCTGCATTTTTTTAACAGCAGTATGTATTTTTAAGCTATATAGAGTATAATTATATATATGAACATATTTTTAAATATTCTGCAAGTAAATTAAGTTTAGGTTAAGTAAAGGTTAACGTATCTGTATTTATTTATATATATATATATATATATATATATATATATATATATATATATATATATAATATATATTATATAAATGAGTTATATTTAAATACAGATATTTCTCTTTACACTCAATCATCATAAGAATCCTGAATATCTTTATCAAATAAAACTCTTAAGGTGGAACTTTTCTCTTAACAACTGTCTTCATATCTTTTTGTTGTCTGATGTGAGTCTGCTGTAATCAGCGTTCTTCAATGCGTAAAGAGCATTGTACTCTTGGCCGTCTGTCTGTTACATGTCCGTCTTTCGCTTTATGTTTTGTGTCTTCTCTTTTCCTTCTTTCACCCCTTGAACTCTTAAAGCTGTGTGTGCTCTGTGTTGACTCACAGTAATATTTCTCTGTTAACCTTGAAGAACCTTCAGTATACACCAAACCAGAACCGGTGCAAGAGAGAGTGACTGTTCCCAGAAAGGTCACTCCTGAACCTTATCAACCTGAACCTACTAAGGAGCCAAAAACGGTTCCTCCAGAGCCTAAAGTGGTACCTCAGAAACCGGCTGAACCTGAGCCTAAGGTGCCCAAAGTTAAGCCTGAACCCAAAGCACTGGAAGTCCAACCTGCCAAGAAAACACCAGAAGCCCCGAAAGCGAGAGGTAAAGTAGTAAATGATTTTCTCATTAGACATTGTGCTCTATGTTTAATATTTCTTTCTTGTTGTTTGTTTGTGTTGTTGTGATCTACGTGTAAAACTCTTTAATATATTTGTCTGATTCTTCAATGTTCTTCACTGCTAACCTCTTCAGCTTGATCTTTTTAAAGTCCCATTGTTTCATGTATTTGGAGAATGACCTCTTGATAAATTTAGAGTAAAAATGGAAAACCTTTAAATGTTTTCCAAAGTGCCAGCTGTAGCCAAACCCGAGGAAATTCAGCCAGTTGCTGCCAAGATTACTCCACCAAAGACTGAAGATAGATTCACAAAAGGTATTGATCTCTTTGATATGTTACCATGTATCATATATTGTCATATGTGTTTTATGTTGTCAGAGTTATCTTCGTGCTAAACACTCGTTAGAGTGGACTGTATGAAGCCTTAGTGGTTATGGTATGGTATTGAACATACTATATATAATGTTCTTCAAAGCACCAGAACTACCAAAGCCTGAAGAACCTGTAGTTCAACCAGCTAAGGTTACTACCCCAGCACCAGAACGTCTTCCAACTAAAGGTATTGTTTGTTGATCTTTGAAATATTGAGTTGCTCTGCTTCATTTCCTCTCATATTCTCTTCCAGACATTGAATTCACTCGTTAAGAGTGTAATCTTTGTTAGTCTTGCTCATTACCTGAAGGTTAAACAATACATAATATTCTCTTAAGTGCAAGATGTAACCAGACCAGAAGAACCTAAAATTCAACCATCTGCACCCAAGATTTCTCCACCAAAGCCTGAAGCTGTTCCAACTAAAGGTACTGCAACAGGTTGCCTTGTTGTGCTGTTCTGTTTTCTGTTTGTGTTGTCTCTCAAGTTTGTTTAGTTTGATCAATTTCTGCTTCTTGCACTGCCTTTGAGTATGACATGGAAAGTGATCTTTACAAATTATCTTAAATATCTTATCTAAGCACTCGTTAGAGTGTGACTTTTTACAAAATATGGTTGACAAGATAATAATCCTATACATGAATGTTCTTCAAAGTTGTCTCAGAACCAAAGACATCTGAACCTCCAAGAACACCACATCTGCTGGCTGATAAACCTGAGCCAGAAGCATCAAGGTATATCTCTGAAACAAAACCAGAAGAACAGAAGAAGGTTCTGGAAGTGACAAAGAAGGTTCCAGAAGCACCAAGTAAGGTTTCTGAAGAACCCAAGAAAGTATATGAAGAAATACAGACCGTTCCTGAAGTACCAAAGAAGGTCCCAGAAGCCCCAAAGAAGGTTCCTGAAGCCCCAAAGAAGGTTCCTGAAGCCCCAAAGAAGGTCCCAGAAGAACCAAAGAAGGTTCCTGAAGCCCCAAAGAAGGTTCCTGAAGCCCCAAAGAAGGTCCCAGAAGAACCAAAGAAGATTCCTGAAGCACCAAAGAAGGTTCCCGAAGCCCCAAAGAAGGTCCCAGAAGAACCAAAGAAGGTTCCTGAAGTACCAAAGAAGGTTTCAGACACACCAATGAAGGTTCCTGAAGCCCCAAAGAAGGTCCCAGACGAACCAAAGAAGGTTCCTGAAGTACCAAAGAAGGTTTCTGAAGCACCAAAGAAGGTTCCGGAAGTACCAAAGAAGGTTCCAGACACACCAAAGAAGGTTCCTGAAGCCCCAAAGAAGGTCCCAGAAGAACCAAAGAAGGTTTTAGTGGCACCCAAAATGGTTACACAGCCACCAGTAGAGCTAGAGGCTTCAAAATTAGTAACAGAGGAACCAAGGCTGCAACACCAAGCACCTGTGCAACCACAAGATTTGGAAACACCAAAACAAATTCCTCAGGCAAAAAAGCCTCAGCAAACAGGTAGATATGACTTCAAACATGACAAGTTTGAACGCTTGAAGTTTGAACATCTTATGAACTAATTCTTATTTGTCTTGACATCTTATAACTATGTGTATATTTTATTCTGAGATGACAAACTAATCTTTCTATGGTTTTGTCTTGATGTCTGTTACGTCATGTGTGACTGTTTGCTACATTACACCAATTATCAAAAGAGTAAAACAGAGATAACACAGGAAGCAACAGCAGCTAAGCCAGGTACACTCTTTGAAGGCAGTTTTAGAAGGTCAGCATTAGTGTCCATCAGTTTCTTGCAGTTTGATTAGCATGTATTTGTCCCTGAAACCAGACGGTGTCAGTTCAGGCTCAGGAATTCATCACAGCTCCAGTTTATGGTTAAATTGAGGATCATTGTAGAATATAAACAGTACATTGATATTTGTGTTTTTGTCTCTTGATGGTTTTTGTCTTGTGCTGTTTTCCTCTTGGCCACCGCTCCATGGTGCAAATCTTCAATCTTGGATGTCTTAAAAATTGCCACAGTTCCCTTGAAGACTGAAACTGAAGACAGGAGGAAGGAAAGGATTATTCTGACAGAAGAAGTTGGTCACAAGCAAGAAGAAGTCAGGACATATGAAAGTGGAGTGGAGGTCAAGGAGCAGACTACAAGACAAGAAATCACTTTGAAATCAGAGATAAAACAACAAATGCTTCTTGCAAAAGATGAAGTTTCTCCATGTTACAGTGAAGATCAGCTGGATGAGCCATTAGAGGACATTGAGCCAGCATCCTCAGAGTATGAGGCTGTGAAACTGGAGGAGACTGAATCTCAAGATGAAGAAGACTTTGATCGAGAGGACAAAGCAGAGGACCAGATAGAAGAAATGTCTTTGAGGTTTATCTCTCCACCTGTGAAGGAAGCTGCCGTTCTTCCATCAAAAAGTAACTTCACAACTCCCCCTGAAACGACTCGCCCCACAAAGAAAGAAGATCCTGGAACCAAAAAAGAGGCTTACAAGAAAACTCAAGACAAGATATTCAAGAAAGCCGTCGAGCAGAGAGAAGTAACATCATCTGTATCGGTACGACATGAGGAAACGGTCTCTCCAGTGGAAGAAATCACTGTACCAAAGACTTCTAAAATACATAAAGAAGTCAGTCTTATGAAGCAAGATGACTCTAATAAAGTGGAAGAAGTCATGCCTCTTAGAAAAACTGTTTTGCCTCCATCTGACGAAGACTCACCCCGACATCGTCCCACTGTTCCTCCCAAACAAGAAATAATTGCCCCTACAAAGATGGAGTCTCCACGGAAAGAAACTCCTGTTGTACTTTTGGAGAAACCAACTTCTCTGACGGAACAAGTGTCTACTGAAGAACATGTCCAAGCAATAGTGTCTCCAGTTCCAGCTCAGATTCCTTCACCGAAGATAGAAGTGTATCGTGAGGTAGAAATTTCACCTCCAAAAGAAACTGCTCTGACTACAAAGAAGACCTCCACTGCACTTCCCAAAGCAGCTGTTAGTGTTAAAGAAGACATTGTCCCTGAAGAAGTGAGAAGTGAGAAACATATCACTAAAGATAAGATTGCTCCAAATAAACAATCTCAAGTTCAACCACAGAAGAAACATCTTCCCCCTAAAGAAGAAACTCTTCAGTCTAAGAAACCTGCTTCTTATCTGGTCGAAGTGGATTCATCTGAAGAAGCTAGACAGGCGACAACTAAACCTCCACCAACAAGAGGAGATGACAAGAAAGTAAAGAAGGGAACACAGGAAGTTGACCAGCAAACTCTTCAGAAAGGTATTCTTTCTTATTTGAGCCGCTTAGGCTCGTGGTCGCCAGATCAACCCTCTTTAGAACCCTCTTCTTTAACATCTCTCATATAACGTACTCACAGACATCTTCCAGTATGGACTTGAATAACAAGAAAGATAGTAGATTGTAGATTGTACACTAATCTTCACATCAACACTATAATCTGTGTTCATTCTGTGTCTTTGTAACATGTTTTTTATGTCACTAGTCTTCAAAGTGCATTTCTTGGTCTATTAACATCTTTCATTTTTGAGTTCTTGTTTTTCCTGACATCTCCAGTCCTGACACTTCTTCTACTTGTCTGTGTTGTTTGAAGTAATTTATGTCTAAATCATCTTTTGTCGTGTTTGACCATGTTGTTGTCTTGGTCGTGATCTTGGCATCTTGTATTCCCAAAGTGTCTCCTCCAGAGGAGAAGAAACCATCTGTACCAGCACCAGTATCAAAGCCTGCACCTCCTCCTCCTGCAGCCAAAGTTCCACCTCCTGCAGGTATCTGTTCTGTTTGTACTGTTCCTCATCTTTGATGGCTCATCAAGAGTCAGCCATTTCTCTCTTTGGTTGTGTTGTTCTTATTGTCTCACTTCAGGTTTCCATGTTCTTAACCTTTCCTGTTGTGTTTTGACACAAGCTTATTGTTGTCTTGGTCGTGATCTTGGCATCTTGTATTCCCAAAGTATCTCCCCCAGAGGAGAAGAAACCATCTGTACCAGCACCAAAGCCTGCGCCTCCTCCTCCTGCTGCAGAGAAAGTTGCTCCTGCAGAGAAAGTTGCTCCTGCAGAGAAAGTTGCTCCTCCTGCAGGTAGTTTTTTGTTTTTTTATGTTGTCCGTCTGTTTTGTTGTTGGCTGATCAAAAGCTATCTTTTGGTTTCTCTTTCTTTATTTAACTTGCTGTCCACTGTGTCATCAGTCTTACCTTGAATTGTTTCACTGCCACTGTCTGTCTTGATTGACCGTGTTGTTGTCTTGGTCGTGATCTTGGCATCTTGTATTTTAAAGTGTCTCCTCCAGAGGAGAAGAAACCATCTGTACCAGTATCAAAGCCTGCACCTCCTCCTCCTGCAGCCAAAGTCGCTCCTGCTCCAGGTAGCAACTTCAAACTCTGTCCTTTTGTGTCACCATGTTTCTGACACTATAAATGTTGTCTGTTTCTGTTTTATTCATGTGTCTTCATTCTTGCTTTTTTCTTTTTATCAATCTTTTATCTGTCCTCTGTTTTAACGTCTTGTCACTTGTATATCTTCTGTTCTCTTGGTTATGACCTTTGGTATCTTGTACTTGTAAGTTTCTCCTCCAGAGGAAAAGAAACCTTCTCCACCTACAGCAAAGCCTCCGGCAGAAAAAGAGATTCTTCCTACAGGTAGTTTCTTGTGTTTGTCTTCCATGTTGTTTGTCTTGACTTAAAGAAATCTTAAATTTGATTTGTTTTGTTAAAATATCTGTCAGTTGTTGTTCGTATAGCAGATCTTGGCCAGTGATCTAATAAAGTTGGCATTCTTGTAGCTCAAGTTACTCCGGTGGAGAAGAAACCCTCTCCACCAGCCGTAAAGGCTGAACCCTCTCCTGTACCACAGGAAATTTCTCCTCCTGAAGGTAAACATCTCTTCTGTAACTTGGATTTATGTTATTCTCTTCTGTTTGTCGTCCTGTATGAAGGATTTCTTTTGTCTTCAGTCTGAGCAATCTTAGCTTTGATTTAAGAAATTCATTCACTGTCTAATTCTGTGTAAATCTGTTTGTCTGATGTTTAAAACTGGAATCTCTAATCCAGTCCAAGTCTTTCATATTATCAGTATCTGTTGAATGAGGCCACATAACTTCAGAAATGCCTTTCTCTTGGTATACCTGGAGTTCTTTAGTCTATATATTATATCTTTATTGTAACTGTATCTGTAGTTTATTTGTAATGCAAATTATTCTGAAAAACAAAATAAAAAACAAACGCATGCCGCACTTTGTTTGAACAACTAAATTAACCTTCTTTGTCTTTGATTGAGCCTTTTATTCCAACACTGTTTGTATTGTGTGTACTTAAATGTATCTTATTTAAATTCTTGCAGACAAGGAGCCAGTTTCAGCACCTGGACCAACTAAAGGTACAAATACGATCTTCTTTATTTTGAAACCGCAGTCAAATTTAATACATATTGCTACGTTGGTTATTCATAACCTACAAACGTGTTCACTTATATGTTCAATTGGTGAGTCCTGTGTTTGTAAAAATGTTGTGAAATGTTCAGTTTTCTGTACGTCTGTATGTGAATGTTATAAATAGTGTACTTACTGCCTCAACCACAGTGCCACCTCTTAAGCAAAAGGGTAAGATTCCTGTTCAGGAGGCGAAAACACCTGAATCACCAAAGATGAAGAGTAAGCTTACCAGAATACCCAAAGAGAAGGAGCCAGAGCCGGAGGTCATTAAGCTGAAGAAGGTTCCAATGAAATCTCCAGAGCCTGAGAAACAAGTCGTAACTCATAAAGCAGAAGTGACGAGGCATCATAATCCAGAACTAACGGTTCATGGACTTCATGACAGAGAAGATCGAGAGGTAATAACTCTGGGAAGAACTGAACGAGTCTTCACTGCAGATGAAGAGGCGGTTCAGTTTGGTTTTTATGAGGAAGCTGAAAGGGTAGTAGTAGTACAGAAAACCGAAAAAGAAGGATGGACAAGAACCCCAAAACCACAGAAAGAGGAAGAACCCGAGCTGCCAAATGTTGATAAGAAGAAAATAACTAAACTGCCAAAGGCAGATGAGCAGAAGGAATCAATCAAACTAAAACCATTTGAAAAATCAGGGAAACCAGAAGAAGAAGCGCAAAAGATCAAACTAAAGAAGGTGCCAACAAAGTCCAAAGAGCCTGAGAAGGAAGTCATCACTCAAAAAGTTGAAGTGACAAGGCATTATGATTCAGAACTAACAGTTCAGAAACCTCATGACAGAGAAGATCGAGAGGTAATAACTCTGGGAAGAACTGAACGAGTCTTCACTGCAGCCGAGGAGGCATCCGAACTGGGTCATATGGAAGAACCTGAGAAGTTAGAAGCAGACAATGAGAAATCGAGATGGGCACGAACTCCTAAAGCACCGAAAGATGGAGAACCTGAACCAGATTTAACTAAAAAGAAAATAAAGAAATTGCCAAAGAAAGAAGAGGAGCAAGAACTAATGACACTGAAACCATTTGAAAAACCTCAGAAACCTGACGCAGCTGCACCTCCAAAAGATAAGAAAGACGCTGAAGCAAAGACAGATACTGAACGCAGTCCACTGAAGAGAGCTGAGAGACCGTCAAGGGATCAACCCACCTCTGCTATAAAAGACAGAAAAGGTGAAGAAGACGCGCCCTCCATGAGTCCAAAAGTAACTCCTGATGTCAGCAAAGACCGAGAGGAACTCCCACAGAGGACAAAGGTTGATAAACCACCCAAAGACGAAGAACCGCCTACAGCTGCTGACAAACTCTGTGGAAAACCTAAACATATTTCCACACCAGATAAAGAGAAAGAGCAGGTTTTGTTGAAGCCTTTCACTAAACCCGGCAAGCCTGAAGGAAAGCCAGATAAAACATCTGAGGAAGAGAAAAGGAAGCCTGTGGACACAACGGTACCCAGCCAAAGTCCAAGAGATGAAGCTCGTAAAGAGCCAAAGGAACAACAGCTCAGAAAGGTTGAAACACCTGAAACACCTAAAGAGGAGGCCAAACCTCAGGAGGAGAAAGAAGAGCCAGCTGTTTCACCCAAGAAGCCGAGTCCACCAGCAAAGAAAGAAGCAGAAAAAGAGATCCCACTGAAACAAACAGAGGCTTTTAAGAAAGGCATTCAACCCAAAAAGACTCCTTCACCCAGAGTGGGTAGAGACAAGGTTGAAGAAGAGAAACTGCTCAAACCTATTGAACAACTGAAGAAGGTTGAGCTAAAAAAGACACCGTCACCAAAAGTTGATAAGCCAATACCCAAAGAACTGGAGCAGGTCCCCGTTGAGAAGAAGCCATCTGCTGAAAAACTCAAACAGATTCCCAAAACGGCGTCACCAAAAGATTCGATTGAAGCTGTGACACTCAAAAAGGTCCCAAAGAAGCCAACGCCAGAAGAAGCTTCTGAACCAGAGAAGCCTGGTAAAGGGCGTATTCCTCTGGTGAAGGAGGTCTCTCCTGGAGCCGTGCACATGAAGAAGGTGCCTACTCAGCAAGAGGAAGAGGTTTATGAAGAAGAGACAGAAAAAATGGAAGGCAATGAAGAAGAGGAGGAAGTCTGGGGCTGGGAGCTGGTTCCTCCGGATGACTGGGAAGGTGAAGGGGTGGATGGGGCGCTGGAGACTCCAGGCTTCCCCGGTGGTAAACGAGGTGAGATGAAGGCAGATGAACTCCTCATCTGATGACTCTGGAGCCTCCTCATCTATCTCAGATGACTCACCTAATACTCATCACGTCCTTTTTTTAATCTCTCGATCCATTTGATCATCTCAAGCTCACGTCTTCATTCACCTGTCTGTCCATCCACTGTGACGTTCTCATGTTGTCCATCATCATAATGTCCTCAAACGTGTCAACGACATGAACCATGAAGAGATGCATGTTTGTCTCCAGCAGTGTTCATGTCATGTCACGTCTGTATTGTTTTCCATCGATGTCCCTCTGTAATCATTATTCATCCATTTGTCAAAGATCTGACTCCATCTTCATCCTCTTCTCGTGCTGTGTGACATCATAGACATGAATCTGTTTGATTTATCTTTAAATCCTTTCTTGGTTTCTGCTGGAGCAGCAAGCTCTAACAGCCCTTAAAACTCATCTTATTGTTTCTTGTCCAGATGGAAAACCAACAGAGGAGCCACCCAAAGGCCGAGGCCGAGGATTTGGGGGTATGAATTTAATGAAGTTTCGCTCTGCATCAAATATCTGAAGCAGTTTAATTCGCCTCATTCACAGTTGTTGCATGCTGTTTTCTTGTCTTGTTTCAAGCTTTTAATCTTGGCTCAAATGTTTTGAGGCTGATTATCAAACCTCCAGCTTCTCCAGTCAAAAAGATTCATATTTGTTCAGGCAAAGTTCTTGTATGGCTGCTGTGTTTGACACCATATTCTGTGACATTTGTCACTATTCCTATTCTAAAAAAGACAAGCTACATCGAGCGGTACTTTACAACAAAGAATCATTCATCCTGCTTTTGATTTCAGCACAACCTTATTAGAGATGTGTTAATACTGTCAGAATGTGTAAAACCACAGGTAGGTAGTCCTTGTGTTTCTGGTTTGTTCCTGTTGAAGGCTTTTATAGCGGTCTGGCTCTGCATGACTTATAGTCTGAACACAATCTTATAATTTGTTCACCTCTAATGCTAAAAACTGTCCAAACTGGTTTAAATGTGAGAATACGTCAATGAATGACGTCTAATTCATGGTAGGCACAATCTTTTAAAACATCCTTTTGTCCTCACCGTCATATCCGACACTAACTTGATGAGTTTTTCTCTGTGATGTTGCAGCAAGACAAACCCCGTCACCTGGTGATGGTGGCAGAGGCCGGGGCCTGAGGCCCGGTGGTAAAGGCCCATCACCACCGGAGGAACCCTTCGGAGGATTCGTGCTTAAGGCCGTCCCCCTGAAGTTCATCAAGAAGATTCAGGACATCGTGCTGCAGGAGGCCGAGTCTATCGGCTCGTCTGCTGTGTTTGAGTGTCAGATCTCTCCATCCACTGCCATCACTTCATGGATGAAAGATGGCAGCAACCTCCGCGAGGACCCCAAACACAAATTCACTTCTGACGGCAAAGATCGCAAGTTGCACATCATTGATGTCCAACTGTCAGACACCGGTGAATACACCTGTGTGGGAAAGAATGCTGGCAAAGAAATAACATGCACAGCCAGGCTCATCGTTGAAGGTAAACTAATGAGGTTTTTATCCAAACATTGTCACAACATTAAAACAATGTTTGTTTTATTAACTGAATAAGCTTCTGTAGGAAAATACACATATACATATATATTATAGATCTACCTGTTTTTCCAGTATTTGTCTCTCTTCTCCTCTTGTAATCGAGTAGTGAAAGCCATTTTCTCCATAACGCGAATAGAGTTGATTATGCTGATCAGAAGGGTGAACTTTGTTATTGTCTTCTTATTGGCAGCCAAAATGATCTTCAAGAGGTATGAGTCACTGTTATTGAGATCTTGAAGAATATGACCTTTGAGGTACATTGAGGTAAAAGAAAAGTCAAATCTCAGGTTCAGAAGGGCATGAGCAGAAAATGTGAGCATGGTCTGCTGAGACTGATCCACACTCAAATTTGGACTTTTGGTTTGGGGTAATAAAAAAACAAGTTAGATTTATCAAAATCAGAGTTAGTAGAGGTAGACTGAGTCTCCCATATCTGAAGCCACACCTCCTCTTGGTTTTCTTTCCCCAGCACTCTCTTATAAACTTGGTAGATTTTTCTTTATTAAGGTGAAACTTTTGTATAGTTTGCTTAATGAAACCTTTAGTCTTTTTTGAATTGAAATCATCGATAAGTATCTAGGTTATTCTTGAGGGCTCAGTGGGATCTGAGTGGTGAATCTGTAAGTCTTCTTTGTCCAGCTCATAAGTCCTCAAAACTATTAAGGCTTCGGTCTGTAAATATACAGTAGTAGGCAGTAATGCCTCTCTTAGCCCATTGTCTGTACCTCTGGTCCTGTGACGCCAGCCAGCTCAATAATCTCTCTGTGTAGCTGAAACTTCTTCACCACCTCCAACCATACTCTCATTGAGAAAGCAACAAACTGCTTTGGAGAACATCTGTAACTCTGCTGGGGCAGCCCTGTACTGACTGTATAGGTATGTCCATAAGTGACAGTTCAATGTTTTTCTATCTAGCCTCATATGCTGGGTTACACCAGCACACACGAGGCCTCAGCTGAGCTGACAGGTAGTAATCTTAAAGAGATGATAGGTCATGCCCCCGTACATAGTGTATCTCACTCTGGGTTTTTTATTATTCCAAATGAATCTTGACAGGTGTTTGTCCCATTCCCTAAACTGTTTAAGAGGGACCTCCACTGGAAGTGTTGTGAATAGGTATAATGATCTTACTCTGCCACCGAGGTCGAGAGGGAGCAAGCCCCACCTGTCCGAGTCATCATACACTTTCCTGTTAACCTGTTTATAATTAACTTCATACAGCTGTGACATGTCCTTCGTAAGATGGACTCCCAGATATTTAACTTGCTGCTGATGCCAATCAAACTGGTGTTCATCAATCAACTTTAGAGAGGAGAATGAGTTTTCTGCTTGTTCAGTGTGTAACCTGAGAGTTTCTTCATCAGCAGTGAGATTCCATATTCAGGATTTTTTAGTATTATAAGCACGTCGTCTGCGTATAAGCAAAGTTTGTTTTCTTCTCCCTCTGTGAAAACACCAGAGCAGTCTCCTCCCTGATGGCCAGGGGTTCAATAAAAAGGTTGAAGAGTGATGGGCTAAGTGGACAGCCTTGTCTGCATCCTTGTTGTAGCATTATTGAATTTGAGAGACTCCCATTAATTTTAATTCTTGCTGATGGGGAGGAGTAAAGTGTTCTTATACTGCATATATAGATTTCACAAAAGCCAAACCTTCTTATAGTTTGAAATAAGTCACACCCAACTGAGTCGAAAGCCTTCTCAGCATCAAGGCTGAGAAGAACTGCACTTTGTCTTAGAAATGTGGTTAATAACATGGAGGACTCTTCTTATGTCATGTGTTTGCCTGGTCCTCATCTATCAGGAAAGGCATCACTGTATCCAATCATTGGCCAATATGGCTGCATATAATTTGTAATCTGGATTTAAAATACTGTATTAAAGTCTGTAGCGCTTACAGTTTTATCTTTTCCCTCTTTTGGTATGACCGATATAAATGCTTCCCTCCATGATGGTGGGAGGAAGCAATCATCTATTTATAATTATATAAACAGAGGGGCCATTAAGTATATAATTATAAGAGGATTTTAAAAAGGGGGGCAGAGACTCTTTCATACGCTTACACCTTTCTGGTGGGAATCCATCACAACCTGCTGATCAATTTCTTCTGTTGAGATTTCGGACAGTTTTTCAATTTGAAAAAAGTTTTGGTCTTTGCTGATGGAGATCTTATGAGGTCAAAACCTTTTTAACTCGTCTGCCTTATCAGACTGTGTATATAATGATTTGTAGTATGCTTCAAATGCTTTCTCGTTTCTTTGTTTGTTAGGGGATCTCTGATTCTGTGAATTGTTCTTTCTACTTGTTTCCTGAGTCTCCATGCCAGTAGTTTAGATGCTTTAGGGGCTGTCTCATTTGTTCAAGTACAGAGTCTTTACTGATATAGTGGGATAAAGTTCTTTAGGTGTTTTTGTAACTTTTCAGTCTTTAGACTTAGCTATGGTTTTCTAGGTATTGGAGGTTTTTAACTGAAGACATTTCTTCTTGTGCAAACATGTTTTTAAATGACGCCTGTTTGTGCAGAGCTGCCTGTGAAATGGCTGAAAGAACTGGAGCCAGAGACTTCCTGTATGAAGAGTCAGCCCATGTATCTGACCTGTGAGCTCAACAAAGAGAGAGATGTGATCTGGAAACGTAACGGCACCGTCATCAAGAATCAGGCTGGAAAAGTGGCCATTAATATCATCGGCATGCAGCACGCCATAACCATCCAGAATGCTGGTGATGAGGACGCCGGCTGCTACACCTGTGAGGTCGACGGACAGGAGGATGTCAAGACTACGACCAACGTTAAAGTAATCGGTAAGAGGTTGACGACCGGTCACAGTCAGATAAATGAACAAACCTCAGAGCTCAGATTGACAGTTTGAAATAACTTGAATGTCCTCATACAGACGTATGTTACCTCCTCCAATGCTGGCTCTGACTCCCGTTCGTTTAGGACAATCCAAACTTTTTCCCGTTGGTGGAACGTCCTACCAGTTCTACCAGATCAGGGGCGTCCCTCTCTACCTTTAAAAAAAACTCCTGAAGACCTCGAGCTCTTCAGAGAGGACCTAGCACTACCAACAACTGTTAATGATAAAACTACCCCTTTAAGAACTGTCACAGCACTTACTGCTGCACAGTTTTTAATCACACTATACTTTGATTGTTCCTTTCTCTGTAAGTCACTTTGGATACAAGCGTCTGCTAAATGACTAAATGTAAATGTAAACTTCTATCCTCAGAAATCATCAAAGACTGGCTGGTGAAGCCTCTGAGGGACCAGCATGTGAAACCGAAGGCCAAGGCCACGTTCAAATGTGAGCTGTACAAGGACACTCCCAACTGGAAGTGGTTTAAAGGAGACAATGAGCTCACTCCTTCTGACAAGGTGGAGATCGTCAAAGACGGAAAGGACATGGCGCTTAGCATCAAAAACTGTCAGCCTGACGACGTCTCTGATTACACCTTAGAGGTCGAGGACCGCAAATACTCCGCCAAACTCACACTTGGAGGTTAGTGCAACAAAACCTCATTCGAAAATCTTAAAGATGTGTCGTGATTTCCTGTTAATGTCCTCGTGTGGTTTCAGAGCGTGAGGCTGAGGTCCTGAAGCCTCTCTCCAGCGTGGAGGTGGTTGAGAAGGAGGAAGCCAACTTTGACACTGAAATATCTGAGGATGATGTGGTTGGTGAATGGAAACTGAGAGGACAGGTGCTGATGAGGTCTCCGGTAAGATTTTTATATATTTTTTGTATAAACCTCAAAGAAAATGCTGGAAAGTTTAAAGAAAGACAAAATCAGACGCTGCCAAGTTAAGAGTTTATTTTGTTAAATGTAAAGTTTGATTGGTATAGGAGTAATGATGTGATTCAGAGTGACTCTGGATTCAGCTCATAGCGGACCAAACTTCAGGATCTAATCGCGTCCAAACAGTGAAGATGCTGCTCCAGGTCAGCTGACGAGACATAAGCTGTGTTTGATGGATGTAAACATCATGAAGTCAATGACAGAACATTGAAACAAAGTTTAAACATCTCTGTTTAAAAACGTGATTCTTCGTGAACTAATTCAGATTGTGTAGTTTTGGTTTTGTTGCTCAAACTGACGTATTTGTTCTTTGTTTTTCAGACGTGTGACATTAAAGCTGACGGCAGGAAACGTTTCCTCACCTTGAAAAACGTGCAGCTGGATCAGGCTGGTGAAGTTTCCTATCAGGCTCTCAACGCCGTCACCAGCGCCATGCTCACCGTCAAAGGTACGAACGTCTCACAGATGAAACTTTTTGTGCTTGTTGTCTGTTGCAAGCTGCTGCTCTTGTCGGTCGGATTTCTGAAGGACGGTGGTAAGAAAAGCTGCTCTGTGTCTGTCTTT
This sequence comes from Larimichthys crocea, assembly GCF_000972845.2. Taxonomy (NCBI): domain Eukaryota; kingdom Metazoa; phylum Chordata; class Actinopteri; family Sciaenidae; genus Larimichthys; species Larimichthys crocea. Next base: position 141,934 of record NW_020852647.1, read on the forward strand.
GTGAATAACTGCCCGATTATTCACACCTCGCAGAGATCGAAATGGGCTTTGTTGATGCACTGAAGGACGTTTCTGTGCCTGAAAAGAAACAGGCTAAGTTTGAATGCACTGTCACCAAGGAGGTGTCAAAGGTCATGTGGTTCAGGGGGGCGGAGGTCGTCACCCCGAGCCCTAAATATGAAATCATTGACGATGGAAAGAAACACATGCTGATCATAAACAGCTGTGAGTTTGACGATGAGGCTCAGTACACCATCGAAGTGCTGGGCCAGAGATCGAGCGCTCAGCTGCTGGTGGAAGGTAAGTGACAGACAGGAAGTCCTCACTTCACGTTTCCTCTGTTGTCATTCGATGTTTGTGGCTTTATAGTGTTCGATGGCATCAAACCTCCCTGTTTGTGTGCACTCAACTGATGTATTGCAGGCATGAGGCTCAAATTTGTGCAGCAGCTTCGAGACCAAACGGTGAAAGAAGGTAAATCAGTTTACTTTGAGCTCGAGCTGACGCACGAGAACGTGCCAGTGGTTTGGTACCGAAACGAAGTGAAACTCCACGTGAGCCGAACGGTGATCACACACGTGGAAGGAAAGAAACACACTCTAGAAATGAGGACGTTGTCTCTAGATGATACCTGCCAGATTAAGGCAGAGGCCAAAGGGATTTACTCCATGGCAAAACTGACGGTCATAGGTAACAACACACTTTCTTCTTCCAGTTTTTGATTTTCACCGTGTGTCATTACATGTGCAGCATTTGAGTTATTTACTAGGATTCTTGGTTAGAATTTTAAGTCTTAGATATTCTTCAAGATACTGGACCTGCTGGTCATCAGTATCAAACTCCTTTTTTTCTTGGAGGAGTTCCTCCATGACCCTGAAGTAAACCTGATTTTCCTGAAACTAACGGGGTCGTGGTCTTGGTTCTGTTACAGAGGGTGACGCTGTGTTCGTGGTGAAGCTGCAGGATTTCACAGCCACAGAGAAAGACGAGGTGACTCTGGACTGTGAACTGAGCAAAGACGTCCCCGTCGTTTGGTATCACAGCGAAAAGGAGATTGTCGCCTCCAAGATGGTGGTCATGAGGTCGGAGGGCACTCGCAGGTCTCTGGTCCTGAAGAAAGTGGAGCAGAGCCATAAGGGAAAATACGTATGTGATTGTGGGACGGACAAGACGGCGGCCAACATCAACATTGAAGGTACATGTTTCTTCTTTTTGAAACAGAGCTGGACTGTCGAATGATCAGGATCAGATCAAAATCACATCTCGGTTTTGTCTCCGGCAGCTCGTGACATCAAGGTAGTCCGGCCAATTTACGGCGTGGAGCTCTTTGACGGGGAGACAGCTCGTTTCGAGGTGGAGATCTCTGAGGATGACGTCCACGGCCAGTGGAAGCTGAATGGAGAAGTCCTAAGTCCGTCAAAGGTGAGTGCCTCAACTCGTTTTATTGTCACGTGACCTCCCCCCGTAATCAGTCACAGCCATTATTAATGACTAATTAACATTTGACAGGATGTTGACATCATCGAGGAGGGAGGCAAACACACCCTCATCCTGTACAACTGTAAAGTGCCCATGACTGGCGAGGTGGCGTACACCGCAGCCAACGCCAAGTGTTCTGCTAACCTGAAGGTCAAAGGTAAAATACACTGACAACAACAAGTCCTCTGAAGTGTTTAAACTTTAATCTGCATTTCCTTACTGTGTCTGAGCTCTAAATCATCTGCAAGTCCAACTTTACTGCAGAACAGCATCAAAGTAAAGAACCTCTTCCGTGTTTTCTTTCAGAACTTCCTCTGAACTTCATGACGCCACTAAGCGACGTTCAGGTGTATGAGAAGGACGAGGCGAGGTTTGAGGTCGAGCTGTCAAGACCTCCAAAGAGTTTCCGCTGGCTGAAAGGATCTCAGGAGTTGCAGAGTGATGAGAAGTACGAGATGATCCAGGAAGCAAACATGTACGTTCTGCTGATCCGATCGGCTGCCTACGACGACGAGGCGAAGTACATGTTCGAGGCCGAGGACAAGAGGACGACTGCCAAACTGGTAATTCAAGGTAAAAAAAAGGTTTATCTTTAAAATTCATAAATTAGTCTGCTTTCACATTTTAAGTTACTATTGAACCAGAAAATATCCTCTGCTTCAGGTGTATGACAGTTGTCTTTTTCTGTGGCAGGTATTCGTTTGGAGTTTGCCAAACCAATCAAGGACGTGACGGTGAAGGAGCGCGAAACAGCCGAGTTCAGCGTCGAGCTCTCCCACGACAAGATCTCTGTGGTCTGGTACAAAAACGACATCCGCCTGCATCCCAGCAAGGTTGTCCACATGTCAGACCATGGAAAGATCCACACACTGGCCTTCAAGGAGGTCACCATCGACGACACGTCCATGATCAAAGTGGAGGCCATGGACAAGACCATGACCGCCATGCTCACCGTCATCGGTCAGTGTCACACGTTTGGGTTGTCGTTCATGTTTGGTTGGAATTATCTGACTTCAGATCAGGTTCAACAGATCAAGTCTGTGAAGAGTCTCAGTCATCAGGTCAGAGGATCTATTAAAGATTATTCTATGCACCTGGACTAGTTTAGTCTCTAAGACTAGATTAGAGTCATCTGTAGATTGTTAAGATCACCTGTGGGTCATTAAGATCTCCTGTGGGTCGTTAAGATCACCTGTGGGTCGTTAAGATCACCTGTGGGCCATTAAGATCTCCTGTGGGTCGTTAAGATCTCCTGTGGGTCGTTAAGATCACCTGTGGGTCGTTAAGATCACCTGTGGGTCGTTAAGATCACCTGTGGGTCGTTAAGATCACCTGTGGGTCGTTAAGATCACCTGTGGGTCGTTAAGATCACCTGTGGGTCGTTAAGATCACCTGTGGGTCGTTAAGATCACCTGTGGGTCGTTAAGATCACCTGTGGGTCGTTAAGATCACCTGTGGGTCGTTAAGATCACCTGTGGGTCGTTAAGATCACCTGTGGGTCGTTAAGATCACCTGTGGGTCGTTAAGATCACCTGTGGGTCGTTAAGATCACCTGTGGGTCGTTAAGATCTCCTGTGGGTTGTTAAGATCACCTCCGGGCTGATTTACTCTCCTCATTGGGTCATTAGGGTCACCTGGTGTAGATGGGAAGACTTGAGGACTGCAGTGTAGCTAGATCTCAGATAATTATTGTATTCTGACATCCAGTGATCACATTCTTTGTTCCTCTGCAGAGGGCGACCTTTATTTTACCACCAAGCTGCAGAACTACACCGCCGTGGAGAAGGATGAGGTGAAGCTGGTATGTGAACTGAGCAAAGCCATCGCTGATGTCAAATGGTTCAAGGATGGGAAGGAGATCACTCCCTCCAAGAACATGGCCATCAGCACCGACGGCAAGAAGCGCATCCTGACCGTGAGGAAGGCGGAGAAGGCCAACATCGGAGAGTATACCTGTGACTGTGGCTCTGATAAAACTACAGCCAAACTCAACATTGAAGGTAAACCTCCAGAGATACATGTTGGTGTTCAGGTTAAAGCCTGTAGATGGTGTTAGCAGCACTTACTGATCTCTTCTTCCTCTGCAGAGCGTGACATCAAGGTTGTTCGTCCGCTGTACAGTGTTGAAGTCACGGAGGCAGAAACAGCCAAGTTTGAGACAGAGATTTCAGAAGAAGACGTCCATGGAAACTGGAAGCTGAAGGGAGAAGCCCTGCACCAGTCTCCTGTGAGTCCTCTCTAACAACACTATGAAACTATAAAAGACTTTGACTGCACTTTATGATCCCTTTGGGATGACTCCCTCAAGGAAACTGAATTTCTAGTAGCATACAGACACTTGTATACAACATAAAGGCGGTATAAAAAAAAGATAAACTTTATAATAAACTTTTTAACAGTGAAGTTTGTTTGATTTTATGAAATCTTCTGATGTGTGTGTGTGTGTGTGTGTGTGTGTGTTTCAGGATGTTGAGATTAAGGAGGAAGGAACTCGACACATGCTGATCCTCTTTAACGTCCGCATGGACATGGCGGGAGGCGTCGACTTCTCGGCAGCCAACGCCAAATCCAACGCTCAGCTCCGGGTCAAAGGTCAGAGCAGGATTTATTTATTGATTTAATAAGTTAAAGTGTGAAGACGAGCACAGGCAGAGAGTCAAACTGTCCGTCAGCATCAGGAGAATCTGTTCACACTTTCATCACAACAGAAACTTTTTCTGTAGTTTAGATTTTTTCTCTTAAAATGAAAATGATGAAATTAAATCAGGTGAATCTGAACTGTTTTTCAGACTCTTCTTCTTCTCTGTCTCTGAGTGTCTCTGAGTTTTCAGCCAATCAGCTGCCGAGTTTATTTTAGGATCTTTATCTGAAGTGAGACGCTGCTCTCTGATTGGACGATCAGTGACTTCCCAAAGACTTCAGATCAGGACGTCCAGCGATCAGACAGATGCATGCTGGTCTGTTTAAACCATGTCTTCTTGTTGTTCAGCTCGCTCCATCGCCGTGCTGAATCCTCTGAAGGACGTCACGGTGACGGCCGGAGAGACGGCGACCTTCGAGTGCGAGCTGTCGTACGAAGGCATCGTGGTCGAGTGGTTCCTGGGAGGACAGAAGATGGAGGCCAGCGACCGGGTGAGTCACCAAACCACACTGCAAAACATCTGATGTTCAACTAAAGGAAGAAAACTTTTTACAGTGTAAATTTTCTTAAATTACCTTAAAAAACAAAAAAATTCATATTTTTTATTTTTAAACATTTTCTCCAATGAAAACAGATAATTTGGTTTATACACTGTAAAAAATATAATTTCATCAGTTTTGGGGTCATAAAAAACTGAGTCAGAAATAATCAGCTATTGTCATGACAACACGATAATTAAAGAAAAGTTCTTTACAGAGTGCACACTCATTAAGTTTGTTTAAAAAACGATATTTTAATTTTAAAAATGTTAAAACTTTTCAGGCTTTTGTTGATTTGAATGTTTTTTTTCTCTGCTGCTTATCTTATTTTTTACAGTGCTGAAGCTCAGGCCTCTCAGCTGTGTTAAAAATATCAGCTGATATCAGAGCAGCTGCTCGTTTATCTGAGACAGGCTGCACCGCCTTATATAGACTTTAAACTAAACGAGTAATCTGATTACTCAAAGAAACTAAAACAAAGAGAAAAAATGTGAATTTATATCGAAAAACAACAAAGAATTTAGTTTGTGAAATTTATAAAATTATGAATTAATGATTAAAACAGTTAGATCTGATTTATCCATTAAATGATTTGCTGATCATCAACAGTGATCAACAAGTTTGATTTTACATCATTAAACTAAATTAAATTAAATTAAGTCAAATTAAATTACATCAAATTTAAAAAGTATAAAAGAAAAAACAGCCAAACTAAATTAAATTAAATTAAATTAAATTAAATTAAATTAAATTAAATTAAATTAAATTAAATCAAACAGTTCTCTGACGTCTCATGTTCGTCTCTGCAGGTGAAGACTCGGGTGGCGGGTCGTATTCACGCTCTGACCATCAGAGACGTGAAGCTGTCGGAGGCCGGCGAGATCAAACTGACCTCCAAAGACTTCAAGACCCAGGCTCAGCTCATCGTCAGAGGTCAGGGGTCACGCACCACAGACAGTGAACGCATCGCAGACAGTGAACGCAACACAGACAGTGAACGCACCACAGACAGTGAACGCATCACAGACAGTGAACGCATCACAGACAGTGAACTCATCACAGACAGTGAACGCACCATATACAGTGAATGCACCACAGACAGTGAACGCATCACAGACATTGAACGCACCACAGACATTGAACGCATCACAGACAGTGAACTCATCACAGACAGTGAACTCATCACAGACAGTGAACGCACAACAGACAGTGAATGCATCACAGACAGTGAACGCACCACAGACAGTGAACGCATCACAGACAGTGAACGCACCACAGACAGTGAACTCATCATAGACAGTGAACGCATCACAGACAGTGAACGCACCACAGACAGTGAACGCATCACAGACAGTGAATGCATCACAGACAGTGAATGCACCACAGACAGTGAATGCATCACAGACATTGAATGCACCACAGACGGTGAACACATCAGACAGTGAACTCATCACAGACAGTGAACGCACCACAGACAGTGAACTCATCACAGACAGTAAACACATCAGACAGTGAACTCATCACAGACAGTGAACACATCAGACAGTGAACCCACCACAGACAGTGAACGCACCACAGACAGTGAACTCATCACAGACAGTGAACTCATCATAGACAGTGAACGCACCACAGACAGTGAACGCATCACAGACAGTGAACGCACAACAGACAGTGAACGCACCACAGACAGTGAACTCATCACAGACAGTGAACGCATCACAGACAGTGAACTCATCACAGACAGTGAACGCACAACAGACAGTGAATGCACCACAGACAGTGAACGCACCACAGACAATGAACGCATCACAGACAGTGAACGCACCACAGACAGTGAACTCACCACAGACAGTGAACGCACCACAGACAGTGAACTCATCACAGACATTGAATGCACCACAGACAGTGAACACATCAGACAGTGAACTCATCACAGACAGTGAACGCACCACAGACAGTGAACTCATCACAGACAGTGAACTCACCACAGACATTGAACGCACCACAGACAGTGAACACATCACAGACAGTGAACTCATCACAGACAGTGAACGCATCACAGACAGTGAACGCATCACAGACATTGAACGCACCACAGACAGTGAACGCACCACAGACAGTGAACGCACCACAGACAGTGAACCCACCACAGACAGTGAACTCATCACAAACAGTGAACGCATCACAGACAGTGAACGCATCACAGACAGTGAACACATCACAGACAGTGAACGCACCACAGACAGTGAATGCACCACAGACAGTGAACACATCAGACAGTGAACCCACCACAGACAGTGAACGCATCACAGACAGTGAATGCACCACAGACAGTGAATGCACCACAGACAGTGAACTAATCACAGACAGTGAACGCATCATAGACAGTGAACGCATCACAGACAGTGAACACATCTCAGCAGATGTTTGACAAACTTTGTTTTTGTGTTCAGAGCCGCCGGTGGAGTTCACAAAGCCTCTGGAGGACCAGACGGTGGAGGAGGAAGCCATCGCTACGCTGGAGTGCGAAGTTTCTAGAGAGAACGCAGAAGTACAGTGGTTTAGAGAAGGACAGGAAATCAGAAAGACCAAGAAGTACGACATGATCGTCGATGGACGCAAGAGAGCGCTCGTCATCCAGGACTGCTCTCCGGACGACGCAAAGATGTACACGTGTGACGCCAAAGAGTTCAAGACTTCCTGTTTCCTGGAGGTTACACGTAAGAATCAAACTTTCACAGTCAACATCACATCCTGTAATAAAAATAAAACCTTTAAAATCGAGTTTTAATGGTGTGATCTTCGTCCACAGCTCCTCACGTGGAGTTTACGAAGCCTCTTCAGGACGTCGAGGTCAAAGAGAAAGAATCCGCTAAGTTTGAATGTGAAGTGTCCCGCGAGTCTGCCAAGGTGAGACCAGCTGACACTTGAACAAAGCTTCACTTTAAAACTCACGTGTGATTGATGACGAACCGGCTGACTCTTGTCTTCCTGTGCAGGTTCGCTGGTTCAAGGATGGCGGTGAGATCAGGAAAGGAAAGAAGTACGAGATCATCGCTAAGGGAGTCCAGAGGATCCTCATCGTCCACAAGTCCATGTTCGACGATGAGGCTGAGTACGAATGTGACGCCAGGACCTCCAAGACGTCCGGCATGCTCACTGTCATCGGTGAGAAAATATGTCTATGATCTGCGTCCTGACGAGGCAGCAGAGGTTACCTAACAGCCAAGGCTCAGGACTTCTCTTGGTTAACCCATTCTTGTGTGTTTGGTTTCAGAGGAGGCAGCCAGGTTCACCAAGAACCTGTCCAACGTGGAGGGGATGGAGACAGACAGCGTGAAGATGATTTGCGAGGTGTCCAAGGCCAGCGCTGAGGTCACATGGTACCGTGGGGACGAGGAGCTGCCGGAGGGCGGACGCTACGAGCAGATCATGGATGGACGCAAGAGGATCCTGATCATCCAGGACCTGAGGATGGAGGATGCTGGAGAGTACAACTGCAGGCTGAGTTCCACCGTCAAGACGTCCGCCGCGCTCAAACTCAACGGTGAGAATAACATAATAATAATACCAATGCGATGATGCGTTTCCTGTTGATTTGACAGGAAAATAAACGTTCTTTTCTTCTTCCTGTTTCCAGAACTCGCAGCCGAGTTCATCGCTCGCCCTCAGAACCAGGAGGTGGTGGAGGGTGAGAAGGCCGAGTTTGCCTGCTCCGTCTCTAAAGAGACATACGAGGTGAAGTGGTTCAGAGGTGACAAGGAGGTCCAGGCCGGGGATAAGTACACCATCGTGAGTGAAGGAAAGAGACGAGCTCTTATTGTGAAAAACTGCGAGCTGAAGGATGAGGGAGGCTATGTTGCCCACATCGGCAGCGTTAAAGCCTCAGCCGATCTGTATGTGATTGGTAAGACTCACTCCTGTTCCACGGTTTCGTTCCTTCAGAGTGACGGTTTGATCCTAACGAGTGTTTCATTTCAGAAAAACTGAGGATCATCACGCCGATTAAAGACACGGAGGTGAAGGAAGGAAGTGAGATTGTGTTCAACTGCGAGACAAACGTTGAGGGAGCGAAGGCCAAGTGGCTGAAGAACGAGGAGACCATATTCGAGAGCAGCAAGTACATGATGGGTCAGAGGGACAACGTCTTCTCCCTGAGAATCAGAGACGCCCACAAGTCCGACGAGGCCACCTACACCATCACTCTGACCAATCAGAGAGCAGAGCAGGCCAAGAGCAGCGCCAGCGCTAAAGTCGCAGGTAAATAATTTACACCTGTAATCAGGTAGTATTCATTAATCAGATTTAATCTTAGGAATGGTGTAAGGAGAAACAAAATTTTAAGGACCCTGTCAGTACACAGCGTTTCAATATGGAGGCCTCCGTGAAAGAGGACACGCTCCTGCTGTAGATAAAAGACTCATTTTTAAGGAACTTATTTTCAGGTGATCATACATGCATGAAAACACAGTTATGAATATTATATTCCATGTTTGCAAATCTGACACACTGCACCTTTAAGATGTGACTACATGTCACTTTAACCTTTGAACATCTTTAAAACACAGACGAGCTAACACGTAGCATAGCATGACTGACTGTGATTGGATTGAATGGTCACTCATATAATAAAAACAGAAGAATAGAAATCAGATTTATTGACTGTTCTCACGCTGCAGAGGAGAAGCTGAAGTTCCTGGATCCCATCGAGGACATCGAGACTCAGGAGAAGAAGACTATCAGCTTCAGCTGTAAGGTGAACCGACCTGAGATGACCGTGAAGTGGATGAAGGCCGGCCAGGAGTTGACGCTCAGCAAACGCATCGTTTACAGAGTCGACGGCCTCAAACACACCCTGACCATCAAGGACTGCATGATGGACGACGAGGGTGAGTACACTGCCACAGTCGGTGATGACAAGTGCTCTGCCGAGCTGATCATCAGTGAGGCGCCGACAGACTTCACGGCACAGCTCAAAGACCAGACCATCACCGAGTTTGAGGACGCCGAGTTCACCTGCAAGCTGAGCAAAGAGAAGGCCGTGGTGAAGTGGTACAGGAACGGACGGGAGATCAGAGAAGGACCCAGGTACAATCAAACACTGCACACAAGGCAGCAGCTAACATGCCAGGGAATTAGAAGAGATGCTCATTATGACCAGCAGGGGGTGCACGCAACAAGTATTTAAGATTCTGTTCACACCTGTCCTGCAGATATCACATGGAGAAAGAAGGCAAGACGTGCAGACTGATCATCAAGGTGTGCAGAGCTGATGATGAATGTGAATACGCCTGTGGTGTGGATGAGAGGAGGACCAGAGCCCGCCTCTTTGTTGAAGGTAAACAAATCTTTAAACAAGCCTTTGTCTCTGTTGAATCATCATGTGTGACATATGTGTGACATACATGTGACCATGTCTGGTTTTCTGCAGAGACCCCAGTGGAAATCGTCAGACCTCCTCAGGACATGTTCGAACCTCCGGGTTCAGACATCGTGTTTGAGGTGGAGCTCAACAAAGACCGAGTTGAGGTGAAGTGGATGAGGAACAACATGATCATCGTCCAGGGAGATAAATACCAGATGATCAGCGAGGGTAAAATCCACAGACTGCAGGTCTGTGAGATCAGACCTCGAGATCAGGGAGAGTACAGGATCGTGGCCAAAGACAAAGACGCCAGAGCCAAGCTGGAGCTGGCAGGTGAGTCATCATCAACAAGTTTACTGTCGTAGACGAGACAGCTCTCGATAAACTGGGTTCAGAAAAGGGTTGTGGTTAATCTGTAAATGTTTTAACGAATCGTTTAATCTCGTTTGCAGCTGTTCCAAAGATCAAAACTACCGACCAGAATCTAGTAACGGATGCTGGTAAGCCCTTCGTCATGAGCGTGCCCTATGATGCCTACCCTCGTGCCGATGCAGAGTGGTTCTTTGCGGACGCCATGTTACCTGTCCAGAACATTGACACCTCCATCGACAAGACTGAGTACCGCCTGAAGAGCCCCAGCAAGGAGGACCAGGGCCGGTACAAGGTGGTGATCAAGAACAAGCACGGCACCGGAGAGGCAATCATTAACCTGGATGTGATCGGTCAGTCTGGGGAGTAAATTAGTGATGAGAGATTTGCCTGTGGATGTCAGGAGAGTTTTTAAATGATAGGTTGTTTTTCCAGATGTCCCCGGACCTGTCAAGAACCTGCGCGTGGTCGATACTGCTGATGGTGAGGTCAGTTTGGCCTGGGATGAACCTGAGAGTGATGGTGGAAGCAAGATTATTGCCTACATAGTGGAGAGACGTGATGTGAAGCGTAAGACCTGGACGTTGGCTACAGACCGTGCTGATATTCCAGAGTACTGTGTCAGCGGCCTCCAGAAGGACTCCATGTACCTGTTCAGGGTCTGTGCCAGAAACAGAGTCGGCAGTGGACCCATTGTCGCCACTGAGGATGCTGTTCAGGCCAAGAACAAGTTTGGTAGGAAAGCCCCAAATATGTCACGTACATTCACCTCCTGTCTCCACACTTTCATCCAATCAAACCCTAAATGTGTTTGTTTTCTTCTATCAAGACGTTCCCGACGCTCCGGAGAACGTTGCAGTTGCCTCTGTGAATAAGTTTGGTGTCACCGTCAACTGGGAGCCTCCCAAGTTTGACGGTGGATCTGAGATCACCGCCTACGTGATTGAACTCCGCGACAGGACCTCTGTCAAGTGGGAGGCAGCCTTGGTCTGCGGTGCCAGTGACCGCTCTGCGGCGCTGAACGACGTGGTGGAGAACAAGGAGTACATCTTCAGAGTCCGAGCAGAGAACAAGGCCGGCATTGGCAGGCCCAGCGCCGCCACAAAACCCGTAAAGATAATGGATCCCATCGGTTAGTTTAAAGCAGCAGTTCAGATGTTTGTTTGCTCTCATACCTGTATAAAACTTCAGACACTTTATTGGTCCTTTGTGATCTTTGTGATTGCTGCAGAGAGGCCAAGTCCACCTCTGAACCTAAACTTCAGCGATCAAATCCAGACCGCCATCACGCTGACCTGGGAGACTCCCACCAGCAATGGTGGCAGCATGATCACCGGCTACATCATTGAGAAATGTGACGACGGCACCAACAAGTGGCTCCGCTGCAACGCCAGACTGTGTCCTGACCTCTCCTACCGGGTATGAAGCTTCCTGCAGAGTTTAGTCCTTTATTTTACTTTTACCTGTTTGTTTGGAAAACATTTTAAAATCTATTTGTTGTTGTAGGTGTCTGGTCTGAAACCCGGTCAGAAGTACCTCTACAGAGTTTGTGCTGAGAACGCCGCCGGAGTCTCCGATCCAGCCGAGAAAATCGGACCACTGCTTGCCGACGATCCTCACGGTACGAGATCAATAAAAACAAGAACTTAAACTGAATCTAAATGTAAACTGTAATTCAGGGAGTCTCTCTGCAGTTCTGAAATAATCCATTAGGTGGCAGTATAACTCACATGTCTCTATCTAACGTGAAAACATTTTTCCCTCCTCACAGTTGGTCCAACCTTCGACCTGAGTGGTTTCAGGAACGGCCTGGAGGTGATCGTTCCTCAGCCTCTCACCATCAGAGTCCCCATCACTGGATACCCGACTCCCGTTGCCAAGTGGACCTTTGGAGAGAAGGAACTGACCACTGAGGATGAGCGTGTCTCCATGGTGACAAAGCCCACGTACACGGAGCTGACGGTCACACCGAGCGTCCGTCCAGACAAAGGCACCTACACCCTGCAGCTGGAGAACGACGTTTCCTCTGTCTCTGGAGAGATCGAAGTCAACGTCATTGGTAAGCAAAATATGTTCATGCTTATGGTTTAATGAAAGGTAGACTTATATGACTATGTAGTGGTTTATTGTTGGTACTTTGATTTTCACAGCATGCCCAAGTGCTCCTAAGGACTTGAAGGTGGCTGAGGTAACCCGCCACCATGTGCACATGATGTGGGAGGTTCCAGAGCACGATGGAGGAAGTCCAGTCACCCACTACCAGATCGAGAAGAGAGAAGTGTCTCGCAAGACCTGGGCCAAGGTACATCTGAGTGTTTCCCTTTTGTAGTGCTGAAAGTTCCTGTAACTAAGATTAAGAATAAGAAATTTTGTGCTCACCATTTCATTCATACTTATTTCAGGTGGCCACCGGTGTTTTGGACTTGGAGCACACGATAACAGACGTCATTGAAGGAAAGGAGTATCTGTTCAGTGTCACCGCCTGTAACAAGTGTGGACCCGGAGAGCCAGCTTACATTGACGAGCCTGTCAGTGTCTCCTCTCCTGCCAGTGAGTTTTTATTCTGATTAACTCAGAGTGAGGAGGACACACACCAGAAAAAACAAATATCCAGAATTTCACGAGTGTTGTTTCTCTTTCCCAGCTGTACCCGATCCTCCTGAGAACCTGAAGTGGCGCGATAAGAGTGGCAAGTCCATCTTCCTGTCCTGGGAACCTCCAAAGTACGATGGCGGTGCCCCGATCAAAGGCTACGTGGTGGACAAGTGTCAGCGTGGTACCGATAAGTGGGAGCCTTGTGGTGACCCAATCACTGAACTGAAGTAAGACTTGAAACTGATTCGTAATGATGTCTACAAAAGCTCATGGACACATGGGTCTATTTGCGACTGTTGTGATTAATATATGTTTTTTGCTCACAGGTTCCAGGTGACTGGTCTGATTGAGGGTCAGTGGTACGCCTACAGAGTCAGAGCTCTAAACAAACTGGGAGCCAGCCGACCCTGCCGGGCCACTGATGAGATCCAGGCCGTTGATGCCAGAGGTAGGCCAGTGCTCCTAAGAGTATCAGTTGTGAGTAATTGCATCAGGAGCAGGAGTTGTTGAATGATGTTTTGGTTTCTCTCACACTTTTCTTTCAAATTCAAACAGAGCCTCCAGAGATCCAGCTCGATGTGAAACTTCTGGCTGGTCTGACCACTAGGGCCGGTACGAAGATCGAGCTTCCCGCTGACGTCAAAGGAAAGCCTGATCCACGGGTGAAGTGGACAAAGGCCGACTTGGTTCTGCGGGCAGATGACCGCATTGCCATTGACACCCAGCCGGGACACTCCAAGCTGTCCATTGCCAACACCACAAGAGGCGACACTGCAACCTACATCATTGAGGCAGTCAATGCTTGTGGACGCGCCACCGCCACTATCGATGTCAACGTTCTTGGTACTAATGCTGTCAAATTCTGTTTGTCAAGCTCATATGAAGTCGGTTGTTCCTCAAACTGAGTCATTGCAATCACTTTCTCCTCTTTAGATAAACCCGGCCCTCCAGCTGCATTCGACATCTCAGAGATCACCAACGAGTCGTGCTGCCTGGCATGGAACCCTCCTCGAGATGACGGCGGCTCAGCCATCACCAATTACATTGTGGAGAATCGACAGACAGACAAAGAGGAGTGGGTAAAGCTGTCAGCCACAGTGAAACACACAACGTTCAAGGCCTGCAAGCTCACTGCTTTGAAGGAGTACATCTTCAGGGTCAGTGCTGAGAACCAGTATGGCATCGGCGAACCTGCAGAGCATGTGCCAATTGTTGCCAAGTATTCCTTCGGTATGTGTTTTTACACTTATATCTACGAAAAGTGATTCCTTTTGAAGACTTGATCATACAATACAAACATGATTTTCCATCTGTTTCAGATCCTCCTGGTCCTCCAACCAGAGTCACTCCCTCTGAAATTGCCAAGGATGCCGTGACTCTGAACTGGATCGAGCCAGATGAGGATGGCGGCAGTCCCATCACCGGATACTGGGTCGAGAAGTTTGATCCAGAGAGCGACAAGTGGATCAGATGCAACAAACTTCCAATTAAAGACACGACGTTCAGGTAAATAATCAAATTATAGGAATAATGATGATGGGGGATACATATTAATACTAGTGCTGTCAAAATTAACGCGTTAATTTTGTCGATTAATTTTAAAGAATTAACGCGTAAAAAAAAATTAACGCAATTAACGCGGTTTTGTTTACTTCCGGTGGCGGCCGCCATTTTGGATGTGGCAAAGTAGAGCTTTGTTTCCCAGATATATTAGTGTGTGTGTGAATGGGTGTATAAGAGGCATTAACTTAAAGCCCTCACGGAGACTGCGCCCTGGGCGGTCGCCCACATTGCCCACAGCTAAAACCGGCCCTGCTTGTATTAGTTTACGGGCAGATCTGCCACATCCAATATGGCGGACACGTTAACGTATCGCAGCAACGGACCAACCTGCTCAATGAGGCGTCTATGTATATATGTCTATGATCTATCCTAACTAAAGGAGAGTCTATGTGTATGTGTCTATGATCTATCTTAACTAAAGGAGAGTCTATGGCGGAAAGGATAAGGACGGACTTTTAGGGGAACATTTCATTTTAAAAAGTTGCCCGACGGTTCGTTGGACAAAAACAAGGCAATTTGCACAGTTTGCAAAGCCGAATTTAAATTCCACAAAAGTAACACGACTTTAACATATCACCTCAAAGCAAAACACCCTGCTCAAATTACCTCCACGGGACCTCGCCAGTCTACACTACAGGAGTGTGGCACTCGTCGGTATATTTCCTCATTCTGGCTTTTTTCTATTTGCCTATTTGCACTGTGCATATGTGCACCTTAAGCCAATAAAATGAATGAATTTAAATTTACTTTCTCTGTTTATTCTACATTAATTTGATCATTTTACATAAATAAAAATTCATTATACGCTATACGTCTCAGAAAAATGCATTTAATTTATTGATACATTTATTGATAGATTAATCGCGATTAACTTCTAACTATGCTTTCATGTGGCTTCAGGGTGAAGGGGCTTCCCACCAAGAAGAAGTACCGCTTCCGTGTTCTAGCTGAGAATCTGGCTGGACCTGGAAAACCAAGCGCAGAGACCGATCCAGTCCTCATCAAAGATCCCATCGGTATGTCTCATGTCAATCAGTGCATCAAGATGTCTTAAGAGTAATGGACTGTAGAGAGTAAGTGGACGATTATAATAACACAACTCTCATCTTCAGATCCTCCATGGGCTCCTGGTAAACCTGTCGTCAGGGACATCAGTAAGAAAACAGCCCTGTTGGCATGGACCAGGCCGGAGCATGACGGCGGGGCAAAGATTGAAGGCTACATCATCGAGTTTCAGAAGACCGGAAGTGAGGAATGGATCCGCATCGCAGAGGACGTTCCTCAGACTGAGCACCAGCTGCAGGGTCTGATAGAGAACCAGGAGTACTCATTCCGGGTCAAGGCTGTCAACAAAGCCGGCGAGAGCGAACCCAGTGATCCCAGCGACCCTGTGGTCTGCAAGGAGAGACTCTGTAAGTCCAACTCTGGTGTAGTAGGAGGGTGGGAAGCACAATGGGCTGCGTCCAGATATCAATATCTGTATTTGAGTTTCGGGAAACACATCATAGGCTGAAATAATCCACAATGAAACATTCTGCCTGCCTTTAATAACCTTCCTCCTGTTTCCAATCAACAGACCTACCATCTGCTCCTCAGTGGCTCGAGGTGTCCAACATCACGAAAATCAACGCCAGCCTGAAGTGGCAGGCTCCCAGCAACGATGGAGGCTCGCCCATCACCAACTACGTGGTTGAGAAGAGGGATGTGAGGCGGAAGGCCTGGCAGACTGTCGACACCACCGTCAAGGAGCTCAAGTACACGGTTACTCCTCTTAATGAAGGATCGCTGTATGTGTTCCGTGTTGCTGCAGAGAACGCAGTGGGAATGGGTGAATTCTGCGAGCTAGAGGACGCCGTCCTCGCCAAAGACACTTTCAGTAAGTTTGCAACATCATGGGCCAGGCCTGGTGGATCCTGGCAGAACTTTAGACTTTCAGTCTTATTGCTGTCTGGTTTGGGCATTAATGTTTGTCATGTTTCCTGCAGCAACTCCTGGACCTCCTTATGCTCTGACAGTGGTGGAGGTCACCAAGCGACATGTGGAGCTGAAATGGGAACCTCCCAAGAGCCACGGAGGAAGGCCCATTACCAAGTAAGACTGAAAACCACCACTGTACAACTTTTGCTAAGAGGCAATGTAGTGATGTCAAAGGAAGTGTTGTGGTTGTTAGAGATATTTGGGGTAAAAATCTAATCAGATTTTATTTGTACAGTCCAAAGTCACAAAGTCCATTTTCCTCTGAGGCTTTACAATCTGCCCACAAAAAACCTTTACCAGTGGAACCTGTGATAGAGATAGAGAGACACAGATGCTCAGCAGCAGCAAATCATCAACTAACTATAAACTGTGATGGAGATATGGCAGCAATGATGACAGTAGTAATATGTGTAGTGGACGTCATGCAGGACCACAGCAGCAGCCACAATCCACGAGAACCTGCTGGACGACAGAGACAGAAACTCCAGGGAAGAAGTTTAGTTAGTGACATGCATTAATGAGACATGAATGTTTACAGATGGAGAGAGAGAGAGAGAGAGACAGAGAGACAGAGAGAGAAAGAGAGAGTTTTCAATAAAGAGAGATGTGACTGCATCTTCAACCAATACCGTGCCTGACTAGGAATAACCCTGAAAGAGAAAGAGACAGAGAGAAAGAGAGAGGGGAGGGAGGGGGAGTCCCCCGGCAGTCTAATCCTATGGCAGCATAACTAAGGGATGACCTGAGCCAGCACTAACTATAAGCTCTATCAAAGAGGAAAGTCTTCAGTCTACTCTTAAAGGTGTTGACCGTGTCTGCCTCCTGAACCCAGAATGGTAGTTTGTTCCACAGAAGAGGAGCCTGACAGCTGAAAGCTCTGGCTCCCGATCTACTTTTAAAAGAAGAAGACCAATAAGTTACGATTCAGGAGAATGGGGTGGAAAATAACTCTCTAAACGTAGTCCTGGTTGGTTTTTTATTGTTTTTGATGCCAAATTCAGCTGAAGAATGATTCAACATGAGAGTTTCTTTTTGCTTCATAGGTATGTGATTGAGAAGAAAGAGAAGGTGGGAACTCGCTGGTTGAAGTGCTGCAAGACTCCAGACAAACAGACTCAGTTCAAGGTGACGGATGTGGATGAAGGGTCTGAGGTGCAGTTCCAGGTCAGAGCCGAGAACGAGGCTGGGGTTGGAGACCCAAGCGAACCCACCGAGATCCTCACCATTGAAGATCCAACCAGTAAGGGTCCATTAAATATTTAGAATGAAAGATTTGTTCTTTCTTTCTGCTGCTAAAAATCTATAGAATACTGTCAGATGTAAACTCAGACATCTTCCTCTTTCTCCAGGCGCTCCATCCCCTCCACTGGAGGTGAAAATCCCAGACGCCAGCAGGCAGCACATCAATGTCACCTGGAAGCCTCCGGCCAAAGATGGCGGCTGCCCAATCACTGGTTACCATGTGGAAGTGGCTGAGGCCCGTCCTGAGCTGAAGTGGCTCAGGGTCAACAGCAGACCCATCAAGGAGCTCAACTTTAAGATTGATGATGGAATCAAACCAGAGAAAAAATACGTCATCAGGGTCCGTGCCATCAACCCTGTTGGTGTTAGTGATCCCTCTGAGATTTCCGACAAGGTCTTCACCAAAGATCCTGACTGTAAGCATCAACAGAATTTAAACTTATATAAATATAAGAATATAAAATAAGTGAAAACAAAACACAGATGATAAAAAAAAACCTCAATAATTATTCTGTTCTCTGGCCCAAAGGTGGTCCAACCATGGATTTGGAGGCACAGGATGTGGTTGTGGTTGAGGGTGAGAAGCTGCACCTGAACATCCCGTACATGGCGATCCCGACACCCAAGATGGTTTGGCAGAAAGATACCGTGGAGTGTAAGGCTGATGACCGGCTATCCATGACAGTGGAAATGAGCAATGCTCACTTAGAGCTGCTCAAGTGCACACGTGCCGATGCCGGTGCCTATGCCATCACCCTGGAGAACAACCTGGGAACCGCCACTGGGACCGTCAATGTCAAAGTCATCGGTAGGACGTCCTTTGAATAACTGTGCTTTGGTCATATCCAATCCATCCATATCCATCTTAGATAATTTTCTTGACCTGGGGGACCACAGTATTTTCCAGAATCACTGCTATTACCGTATTTTTTCGCACTATAAGGCGCACCTTGAATGAATGGCCTATTTTAAAACTGTTTTTATATATAGGGCGCACCGCATTATAAGGCGCATAGAATAGAAGCTACAGTAGTGGCTGGGGTTGCGTTATGCATCCACTAGATGGAGCTGCGCTAAAGAGAATGTCAACAAAACAGTCAGATAAGTCCGTCAAACTTTATTAATAGAATACAAACCAGCATTCTGACAACTCCGTTCACTCCCAAAATGAATAAACAGCTGTTTTATTATTTTTCCCGAGGTAATGTCAGTGACGTAGTATTTTCGCGACACAAATTGTGTTGGACTGGAATTCCTCTTTCCCGTTCTTACTGCTGTTACTTCCATAGACATATCTGCTCATAGATGCCTCATTGAGCAGATTGGTCCATTGCTCCGACATGGTTACTTCGGCAACGCCCCCTGACTACGGTAGCCATGATTAGACAATATTGATCCAATTATAAGGCGCACTGTCGGCTTTTGAGAAAATTGAAGGCTTTTAGGTGCACCTTATAGTGCGGAAAATACGGTAATTCTTTCTGAATGTTTTTCATGAGAAAAAGACAAGCAGCAGTCACAACAGCAGTTTTGCTTCTTTCTTGAACCCAGGACTCCCTGGTCAGTGCAAAGACATCACCTCCAGTGACGCCACCAAGAACTCCTGCAAGATCAGCTGGGAAGCCCCAGAGGATGACGGTGGCACCCCGATTGTCAGCTACACCCTAGAGCGCCGCGAGGCCTCCAAGAAGACATACATGCCCGTCTTGTCAGGAGAGAACGTCCTGACCTACACCGTCAAAGACCTCTACATGAACTGCGAGTACTACTTCAGAGTGAAGGCTGTCAACAAGGTTGGCTCTGGAGAATATCTGGAGCTTCGCAACCCAGTCATCATAGAGGAAATCAAACGTGAGTCTTGTTTTCATCTTGTTATTAGCATGTTAGCATTCTGATGTTAGCAGATTATAAAAGGTATCACTCGAGGATTATGTTAACTCTGATGGTCTTGGCCGCAGAGACAGCTCAGTTATTACTGTTGACTCCACAGAGAAACCAGACCCACCCATCCAGGTGGAGGCTCAGGATCCAACATCCAAGTCCATCACGGTCACATGGAAGGCTCCCGACAACGATGGCGGCTGTCCCATCCAGGGCTACATTGTGGAGAAGATCGAGAAGGACGGCGACAACTATGAGAAAGTCACCCCAAGCCTCGTACCTGGTTTCTCCTACGTGGTAACAGGCCTGAAGGAGGACATGGAGTACCAGTTCAGGGTCCGAGCTGAGAATGCTGCCGGAGTCAGTGAGCCATCCCGCAGCACACAGCTCATCAAGGCTGCAGACCCAGTCGGTATGAAAAACTACACACACTTCAAAAGTCATTTATTTTCCCAGGGAAATGTTTTTGGCTTTAAACTTTTAATTTCCTAAATTTTATAACTCTTTCATTCACAGATAAACCAAAGGTCACCCTCCACGCCCGCGTGCAGTCTGGTCTGTGCATTAAGAAGGGTGAGGAGATCCGAATTGATGCCTACATCTCCGGTTCACCGTATCCCAAGGTCACCTGGCTGAGGAACAACGAGGATGTCACCAAAGAGCCAGCCAAAACTGTGGTCCCTATTGTAAGGAAGAAGAAGACCAAGGCCAAGGTTTGTGTCCTCAGAGAGTCCTGAATGTTTTTAAACATTTCTCAATATTTCTTAAGGAATTAACTTATTCCTTTGTTACCTTCAGGTTCCTGAACCAGAGGAGGAATTTGTGACTCCACTTCGTGAGCGTCTGGGTCTGGATCAGACCAAGAAGGGTCAGTCTGTGGTGATGATACGTGACGCCGTCAGAGCTGACCATGGCAACTTCACCATCCAGGTGGAGAACACTCATGGTGTTGCCTCCGCCTCCTGCAATGTCAATGTCCTTGGTGAGGCAGAAAGATGTATTTTTTATAACCGCACCCGCAGATGACATGATCTACTCATAGTCCTTATTTACATGAAACATAAGATACAAAATCTACCCATTAATCCTCACCCTGTTCTGCCGCAGACAAACCCCGTGCTCCAATCAACTTCACCTTTGATGAGATCAGGAACACCTCGGTTATTTGTAACTGGGAGCCTCCGGAGGATGATGGTGGCAGTGAGATCCTGAACTACATCCTGGAGAAGAAGGACAACAAGAACGATGAGGTTGGCTGGATCACCATTACCTCCACTCTGAAGGGCACCAGCTGCCCCATCACCAAACTCATTGAAGGGAAGGAGTACATCTTCAGAGTCACCGCAGAGAACAAGTTTGGCTGCGGACCGGCATGTATCTCCGAACCTCTGGTCGCCAAGAACCAGTTTGGTACGTAAAGAGCAGAAAATAAAAAGTTAAATGAATGAAAATATATTATTCTAAATATTAAGATTATAAATCAACAAATAAATGATTGTTTTAACCCAAAATATAAATACTCACCTTTTCTCGTCCTCCTTCAGATCCTCCCGATGCGCCCAACACCCCCCGAGTCCACGAGGTGACGGCGAGCAGCGCCCACATCTCCTGGCATGAACCTAAGGATAATGGCAGCCCAATCCTGGGCTACTGGATCGAGAGGAAGGAGGTGAACAGCAAATACTGGACCCGAGTCAACCGGGCCCTCCTGAACTCTCTGGGGGTGAAGATCACCGGCCTGCATGAGGGTCTTACTTACATCTTCAGAGTGTGTGCCGAAAACTTGGCCGGGCCTGGGCCCTTCAGCGAGCCCTCCGACCGCACCATTGCCATGGATGCCATCCGTAAGTTTTGTACTCTTATTAAAGTTGTCAAGAGAGGTCAACCATTGTTCTGTTGAGTCAATGAATAAGTCTCTGTGCCCCGCCCCCCTCATGCAGTGCCTGCTGGCCCTCCCACTCCATGGGTTGTGGACACTGGGAAGGACTTCGTCATCGTGGCCTGGAAGCCTCCTCTGTACAACGGCGGAGGAGACATCTCAGGATACCATGTTGAGAAGGTACAAGAAGGAACCGGACGCAATTCCATGAACTGATGTCTCTTCTTTGTCACATCTTTGACCTGGACCTTATTTTCTGGTCGTAGGTTTTGGTTGGAGAGAAGGACTGGTCTCGCAGCACAGAGCACAGGTGCAAAGAGCTGACGTACACTGTGACTGGTCTGACCGAGGGAGCAGATTATTACATCCGTGTCATGGCCGTCAATGACGCAGGTCTTGGAGCTCCTGGTGTGACTGAACCGGTCACTGTCACAGAGCCTCAGGGTACAGATAGTTTTGTTATCAGACAAAGAAAAATGAGACCTTACTTCACCTCAAATTATTTTATCCGTTATTGTCATTGCAAAAATTATAGTTTTTAGAACTTTATTACACTTCTGACTTGTGACTCTGTGTCATTTAGAAACTCCCGCTGTGGACTTTGATTCTTCCGTGAGGAATGGCGTCATTATCAAGGCCGGTGAACCACTTAAGCTTCCTGCCGTGGTGACTGGCCGACCTCAGCCTGAAGTGAAATGGGCCAAAGATGAAGCCGAAATTGACAAGGAGCGGATGATCGTTGAGACAGAGGGCAAGAACAGCGCTTTGTTCATCAAGACGGCTGTGAGAGCGGATCACGGAAAGTACCAGATCACCGGCACCAACAGCGTTGGCACCAAGACCGCAGAGACCAGAGTGGATGTTATGGGTCAGTGTTAAATGAATACACATGATGGTGTCACAGAAAAATCCAGTGGATCTCCTTCAGACAAGCTTGTTGGGACTGTTCAGTTTTGTGATTTTTGAAAAAAAAAATCCAATGTACTACTAAATAACCAGGTACCAACAGCTGACATCTTACTTGCTTGTGTTTCCTTAGACGTCCCCGGACCAGTGGTTGACCTGAAGACGGTGATGGTGACCAAGAAGAACATCACCCTCACCTGGTCTGACCCCGTGGATAATGGTGGCAGTGATGTAATCGGCTACGAGGTGCTGAGGAAAGACGCCAAGATGAAACTTTTCCGCCAGCCCATTGAGACAGCGTCCTGCAAGTGTGACATTCAGGGCCTACTGGCTGGTGAGGAGTATGACTTCAGGGTTGTTGCCAGAAACAAGTTTGGTGATGGAGCTCCAGCCGACCTCGGACCCATCCTGGCCGAGGACCCCAAAGGTAATTTCCAAAATCTGACCAAATTTGGATATCAGGTGACAAAAAATATTGTGTAAATCGTAGTGTTGTTGAAACAATTGTCAAACATTGACCGAACTCCTCCATAATGCTCCAGGTACTCCATCTGCTCCAGAAAAGCTGCACTATACCGACAGAAGCAAGAGCACCATCACCCTGGCTTGGCAGCCACCTTGTACGGATGGAGGCAGTCCCATCAGTGGCTATTATGTTGAGAAGATGAGGTCCGACAGCACTGAGTATGACGTAGCAAACCGCAAGATCTTCACAGAGTGTTGCGGGACCATTGAGAACCTGTCTGAGAATCAGGAGTACGAGTTCCGCGTTTTTGCAATGAATGAGGTTGGAGAAGGAGATCGCTCGAAGCCCATCACCGCCACGATCCAGGACGATGAAAGTACAAATGTCACTATTAAAATCTGGTCAATATCGAAAGTTTTGATTGAGTCAAAGAGCCAAACACTGACAAATGTTTGTTTGTCCACAGTTTCTCCAGTTATTACCATCCTGAAGTTCTTTAAGAGCAATGCCATTATTGTGAAGAAAGGCTCTGCCATTGACATCCCGGCAGAGGTGAAGGGACTTCCTCTGCCGACCCTCCAATGGTTGAAGGATGACGTTGTAATCGAGAAGCCTGATGAAGAGAAGATGACGATGGAGACTGAGGAGGTGAGAATGTCTCAAAAAGACCCGAGTGCTGTGAAAAGTCAAAGTTTTCTATAGGATTGATTTGATTTATTTTTTTGATGAAGTCAGTCTGTTTAAAGTTTAAAGTTTGTGAAGAACATTGTTGGAGAGCTTGAAAGTTATGCCTTTGTTAATGATATTGTGTTGTATAAATTACTTTATGTATCTTTTGCTTTCTCGTCTTCAGGTGAACCGGACGACAATCAAGACTAAGATTGCCATCCCTGAAACCATCAGGCAGGATAAGGGCAACTACAAGCTGCTGGCTGAAAACTGCTATGGCAAAGCTCAACATGTCATCCGAGTCGAGATCCTTGGTAAGAACAAAATCTCAAATGAGTAATCATCCATGTCAGGTTTAGTTTCCATTGTTTTTGATGTCTCATAGAGCCTAATAAAACTTAAATTTCTTTAAACATTTCTCTACATATTGATCATTGCATTTACCCAACGCTGCAATTCCAGACCGCCCACTTCCTCCGAGGAATATTGTGGTCTCAGACATCAAGGCAGACTCGTGCTACCTGACCTGGGAGGCCCCAGAGGACAACGGAGGCAGCGAAATCACCAACTACATTGTGGAGCGCAGAGATGCCAGCAAGAAGAAGTCCGACTTTGAAGTTCTGACCATCAACCTCATCGACAGGAGATACGGGGTCAGTATCCAGACCTAGGCCATTTGCAGCATGTCTCTCTGTTGTAAAGATCCAAGTTATACATGTTGGACATGCTAAATGTCCTGTTCTCCTTCAGGTCTACAAACTGGACATGAACGGTACCTACCAGTTCAGAATCAAAGCTCAAAACAAGTATGGTGTCAGTGACGGCTGTGATTCAGAGAAAGTCGAGCTCAGGGATCCATTCGGCCTCCCTGGACCTCCACGCAACCCCAAAATCATTGCAGCCACAGCAACCACCATGACCCTGACCTGGGATCCTCCTCTGGACAATGGAGGCTCCACCATCCAGGGATACTGGCTAGAGAAGAGAGAGCGTGGCGCTGTGTACTGGGGTCGTGTCAACCGAGCACCGGTCACCAAACCCGCCGTGAAGGGTCTGCAGTACACAGTGCTCAGGCTCATCGAAGGAACCGAGTACCAGTTCAGGATTGCAGCCTGCAACGCTGCAGGAGTCGGACCGCCCAGCGAGTCCTCCGAGTGCCGCTTTGCTGAGGATCCATACAGTGAGTTTAAACTCTCTACAGCCTCAGAAACACTTTTCATCATTGCTGGTCTAGATCATGGAGTTTAGAGATGATACAGAGTAAAATGCTGAAAGACCCTTAACCTCTGTCTTCTCCTCTCTTAGACCCTCCTAGCCCACCTGGAGCTCCCGAGGTTAAAGACAAGACCAAGAACAGCATCACGCTTACCTGGAGCCCGCCAGACAAAGATGGTGGCAGCCCCATCAAGGGTTACATCATTGAGGTCCATGAGGAAGGCTCTCCTGACTGGAGGAGGGTGAACCCTGCTGACAAGCTTCACCCATCCACTGTAATCACTGTGCCCGACCTGAAGGAGGGCAAGAAGTGTAAGTTCAGGATCTATGCTGTGAACGCCGCTGGAAACTCAGAGCCCGCCAGGACAGGGGACATCTTGGTTCAGGACATCCTGAGTAAGTACCACACATCAGATCTCAGACCTGCTCAGGGGAAAGTTACTCATCCTGTTGATGATTTTTAGTTCAAGTTTAACAAGTTTACCTAAATATGAATAAATATTATTTTTGTGTTTGTTCTCTAGTTGAGCCGACAGTGACTCTGGACGTGAGTGCTCAAGACCTGCTGAACTGCAGAGCTGGAACGACCATCAAAATCCTCGCCACCATCACTGGGCGACCCGTTCCTAAAGTCACCTGGACGTTCGATGGAACTGCTGAGACTGAGAAGAAGAACGAACTCCACACACTGCCCATCGACTCTGAGGTCAGACCGCTCAGACTGTGTCTGTGTGACTGTCGTATTTTTTAAACGTGATTAACATTAAGCTTTTCAAGAGCTGTGGACAAACTGTGAAATACCTTCAAATATATAAAATCATTCTGGTCTTCAGGTCCACTCCACTGACACAACCTCAGTGGTCGTGATCCCAGAGTGCAAAATGAACCATAGCGGCCGTTACATCATCAACGCAGAGAGCCCCGCTGGACACAAGGTGGTGAAAGTCAGAGTCACCGTGCTCGGTATGTAAAGATTTAAAGATTTTGTCACATGCTCCCTGATGGTCCTCTGGTGGTGTGTTGTAATTTATTGCTTTGTGGATCCACAGACCTGCCCGGACCTCCAAGAGACTTTAAGGTCAGTGATGTGACGAGGGGAACCTGCAGACTGACATGGAAACCTCCAGAGTGCGACGGAGGCGAAAGAGTGAAGAGCTACTTCATTGAGGAAAAGGCAGTGCAGGGCAAAGCCTGGACTAAGGTACGACTGCAGACCTGCAGCTTTCACCATTGATGTCACTGTCTGAGCAGAATAATAATGTAAAGTCTGATCTTTTCTTCAAGGTCAACCCAGCCTGTGCTGCTCAGTCTCTGGTGGTTGCAGACCTGATCAATGGCCAGGACTACATCTTCCGTATCCGGGCTGAGAACCGCTTTGGGTTTGGGCCGGTCGTAGAGACCACCGAAGGAATCAAAGCCAGAGATCCAATCCGTACGTCTGCGCTCATATTTTTATCATAGCAAACACTAAAATATGCATTTGACAGGATTCTTTAATTTCTGTGTTGCGAATGATATATAAATATATATGTAGCTGACACTGTCACATATACATCAACCCCTTATTTAAAACAAATCAAAGAGATTTTACAATCTGACTCCATTAAACTGCTGATAAAACCACATCTTGTACTGAACCTGAACTTCAAATGATCAAATTATATGTTTAGAAGAAAAATCTGACTCTCTTGGAAAACAGATAATCATCCTGTTATCATGAATTTGACAAAATTATGGCGAACTGTGTGCAGATCCTCCTGATCCTCCAACGAGGTTGAAGATCGCGAACGTGAGGAAGGGCACCGTGACTTTGACTTGGAAGGCTCCAAAGAATGACGGCGGTGCACCTGTCACCCACTACAGTGTTGATCTGCTCTGCTGGGATGCCAGCGGCCAGAAGGATGCCTGGAGGAGGTAAACCATCATCTGAGAAGTCTACATGGTTCCACTTGGTTCCTACTAATTGAGACCTGGAAACCAAGTCAGGCTAGGTCCAAATTGTATTCAGTCTATTCAGGTCTGGTGGATCGGAAACAGTTTCAAGGTTTTATTTTGTTGATGTTGTTTGAATGTTTTCTTCTCTGTGACCTTCAGATGTAACAGGAGAGATGTGGACACCACCAGATTCAAGGTGGAGGACCTGACCGAGGGAGAAGAGTATGAGTTCAGAGTGATGGCGCACAACGATGCTGGAGCCAGCCGACCTTCATCCACAGTCGGACCCATCATCATTCAGGACCAGAGCTGTAAGACCAGGACAGCCCAAAGTCACAATTTGTCCTAATCATAAAGAAAGCATACATTTAATCTGCAAATTTGATTAATGTCTATTTTACAATATTTGCCATAATCTCATTTCAGGTGCTCCATCTATTGAGCTGAAGGAGTTCATGGAGGCTGAGCAGGGCTCAGACATCAGCATTGTGGCCACGATCCGCGGCTGTCCATTCCCCACACTCACCTGGTACAAAGCTCCACCCCACAAGTCTGATGACAAGGTGGAGGTTCAGTACGACGAGCACATCAACAAGATTGTGTCTGACGACAGCTGCACGCTCCTCATCCAGCAGGGCAAACGTCCCGACACTGGCCTGTACACTCTGGTGGCCTCCAACAGCTTTGGCAAGGCCTCCAAGGAGATGAGGCTCAATGTTCTCGGTACGAACAGTAACAGGACGACAAACTACAAGGGCTGAAAAACACATCTGTTTAAACTCTTAACATCCCAACAACCTCTGTCTGACGTCTAACCTTGTTTTTGTTATTCAGGGCGACCTGGTCCTCCTTCTGCTCCCATTAAGTTTGAGGAGATCGGATCTGAGAGGATCACACTGTCCTGGCTTCCACCAAAGGACGACGGTGGCTCCAAGGTCACAAACTATGTCATCTGGAGGCGTGTGGCCAACAGGAAGACCTGGGTGCCTGTCACCAATGAGCCCAAAGAGCGTATCTGGACGGTGGAGAGCCTGATGGCAGGACATGAGTATGTGTTCCGCATCATGGCCCAAAACAAATATGGAGTTGGAGAGCCACTAGACAGTGAGCCCGAAGTCGCCCGGGACCTCTTCAGTAAGTCAAATGACAAATTACACATTAATACTGAGTTCCAGTATTTAGGGCAGTGCTTACCAAGACAAGTATGTTGAATAACCTTCAATCCTTAATGCAGAGGTCCCCGGGCAGTGCGAGAAGCCAACAGTCACCAACATCACCATGGACGCCATGACTCTTAACTGGGAAGAGCCCGAAGATGATGGTGGCAGCCCAATCACCGGCTACTGGCTAGAACGTAAGGAGACAACAGGTAAACGCTGGACACGTGTCACCCGTGACCCAATCCGTCCCATGGGCATGGGCGAGTCTTTCGTAGTGAGTGGACTCATCGAGGGCTCTCAGTACCTGTTCAGAGTCTCCGCCATCAATGCCGCTGGACCTGGACTTTCAAGCCCTCCCACAGACCCCATCTTTGCCAGAGACCCCATCTGTAAGTTCTCCACTGAAATCAACCAAATTATGGATTTAAATCCATAGAGCAAGATGTTAACCACCAGTCTCTCCCATCCTTTAGCTCCACCCTCTCCCCCAACCCCGAAGGTTTCTGACTGGACAAAGTCTACAGTGGACCTGGAATGGATCCCTCCTCTGAAGGATGGAGGCTCCAAGATCATCGGCTACTGGGTGGAGTACAAGGAGGAAGGCACAGAGGCCTGGGTCAAGGTGAGAGGAAGTCAGCCATCACTATTTTATATCATCACCAATCTAGGCAGAGGACTTCATTTGAGATGTGTGCTTAAGAGCCTCCTTAGAAACTCTGTATTTGTGTTTTTAGGCCAAGGAGATTGAAATCCGTGGCACCCGGTTTGTAATCACTGGTCTGAAGACTGGTGGTAAGTACAAGTTCAGAGTGACTGCCTTCAATTCTGCTGGTAACGGCGAGCCAGGAGAAGTCCCAGAGGTGCTGGAGGTCAATGACAGAATCAGTGAGTCTAAGATCGTTACACATTTACAACCATCGTTCCTTTGTTTGCAATAAGCAGACTTTGACATTGACTTTCTTCCCCTCCAGTTGCTCCTGAAGTCGACCTGGATGCTTCAGTAAAGGAGAGGATGGTGGTCCATGCTGGTGGTGTGATTCGTATCATCGCCTACGTGTCGGGCCAGCCAGCCCCAGAGATCACCTGGGGCAGAGACGGAGCTGCACTGCCTCCTGAGGCTAAAGTAGAGACCACAGCCATCAGTTCATCACTGGTCATTAAACCCTGCATCAGGAGGCACCTCGGCGTCTACACGCTGACTGCCAAAAACACTGGAGGAGAGAAGAAGAAGACAATCACTGTGGAAGTTCTGGGTAAAATACATGTTCATGCCCAAATGAGACAGCATCTTTAGATTCTTCAGTATTTTTATGTTTTTAATTAAAATCCGGTTGTGTCCTTCCCCAGATGTTCCTGGGCCCATTGGCATCCCCTTCACCACTGAGAACCTGAGCATCGACTCCTGCAAGCTCAACTGGTTCTTCCCTGAAAATGACGGTGGTTCTCCCATCAGCAACTACGTCATCGAGAAACGTGAGGCTGAGCGTAAGGCCTGGACCTCTGTGTCCTTCACCGCCAGCAGGCAGAATGCCGTGGCTCAGGGACTCACTACTGGAAAGTCCTACTTCTTCAGAGTAGCCGCAGTGAACGCTATCGGCATTGGACCTTTTGTTGCGACCGCAGCAGAGGTTATCATCAGGGAACCAATGAGTGAGTTGACTTCAACAAATATGGTGACCACTGGTCTCTAAATGTTTTAGGTCTTTATTAAAGTCTGATTTTGACTTTCTTTTAAAAGTTGTCCTAATCTTTGTGTATTTTGGATCCCCTCAGGTGTACCTGAGCGCCCTGAGGAGCTTGAGATCACAAAGGTCACCAAGGATTTGATCAGCATCACCTGGAAGGCGCCCAAGTCTGACGGCGGTTCTGAGATCACCAGTTACATCCTGGAGGCACGTATGATTGGCAAAGACAAGTATACCAGATTGACAAAGGAGAAGCTCATGGAGAGGAAG
Source organism: Larimichthys crocea (assembly GCF_000972845.2). Taxonomy (NCBI): domain Eukaryota; kingdom Metazoa; phylum Chordata; class Actinopteri; family Sciaenidae; genus Larimichthys; species Larimichthys crocea. The sequence continues at coordinate 171,770 of NW_020852647.1, forward strand.
TACACCTTTGATGGCCTGAGGGAGGGTGACACCTACGAGTTCAGGGTCATTGCTGTCAATGAGGTCGGCCCCGGCAAGCCGTCATTCTCCACCAAGCCAATCACCTGCAAGGACGAACTGGGTGAGGACTCATTATTGACAAGACCAGTTTTGTTTTGTATGTTTTAATTAGTTTTTTCTGTCTATGAAAATACACTTTTACACTTCAAATGTTTAACATTAGCCTCAGAAATATTCAATGATTTTTTTATTTGCAAGAAACAAACCAGCAAAGGGTAAGACAGAGGTAGATAAAAACGTAACAATCAAATCACAGCTTTAGATTTGATTTTAAATTGGAAGACTCAGGACCACTTTGTGGAAGTTAATGGGGATATAAAACAAAGAATAAATGATTTTATCTTCTTACAGAACCACCAACCATCGAGCTGGACTTCCGTGATAAGATCATCATTCGTGTGGGTGAAAGCTGCCTGCTGCAGGGCCGCTACACCGGCAAACCTTCTCCATCCATCTCATGGTACCGTGACGACGACGAGCTAAAGGCCGACAAACACATTATGTTCAAGAACACGCTGACCACCATGTCGCTTGGCCTCATTAAGGCAGAGCGTGAGCACAGCGGCAAATATATAGTGGTGGTAGAGAACAGTACCGGATCCAGGAAGGGAGTTTGCAACATCACAGTTGTCGGTATGTAAACAGAACGCGTGGAAAAATTTAGGCTGAGGCTGGTGTCATCAGCAAAAAGTGACAGAAATAGAGATGAAGATTCAGCAATCAAGTGAATGATTTAATTGAGAGTAGGTTTAAAAGTAGACCCCCCCATGGGACATCAGAAGTTATTCTGCCATCCATTTACATACTGGTTGTGTGAAACAGATCCACTGATCAAAGATTTATCTTGTCCGGCCCTGCAGACCGTCCGACTCCTCCCGTTGGCCCAGTGGTCTTTGAGGAGGTACACAGGGAGTACATGGTTATCTCTTGGGCACCTCCTCTGGACAGCGGTGGTGTTGATGTCTCCAATTACATCATCGAGATGAGAGACGTCAACAGAGACACATGGACCACAGTTACATCTGCCAACACCAAGACCACATGCAAGGTGGGTCCAAAAGAGTTGTCATCCAAAACCAGAAAGTGAGGAATCCAGAAAATATGTACCTGACCCACAAATGGAGGGAATGTCTAAAATGTTTTCATTTTTTTTCTTTCAGATTCCAAAGCTGACAGAGGGCAGAGAGTACATCATGAGGGTCTCTGCTGAGAACATGTACGGCATCAGCGACCCTCTGGAGTCGGAGGAGATGAGAGCCAAAGATCTGTTCAGTATGTTTTGCTCATGTTTCAGTTCTCAATTTATTTCAGGAAAATTAAAGAGTTGAATTGATATCCTTCTGTAAAACTTCTTTCTGCACTGACAATGGATCCTAAAAAGACCCATGATAACCCTTTTTTTTCCACTGTGGCCCCTCTGCAGGAGTGCCCGAGGCCCCTGAGATGCCAACGGTCAGAGAGGTTTACGCCACCAATGCTCTGGTTCTGTGGAACCGGCCTCGTGATGGTGGAAAGCCCATCACCAACTACATCCTGGAAAAGAAGGAGCCCTCAGCCAAGAGGTGGTCCAGAGCCACCAGAGACCCGCTGTACCCAGCCACTCAGTACAGAGTCCAGGACTTGGTGGAGGGCTGTGAATACGAGTTCAGGGTGATGGCTGAGAACGAGCTGGGAACTGGAGACCCTAGTGTGCCCTCCAAACCCATCCTTGCCAAAGATCCCATCGGTCAGTGTCACACAAAGTCATGCTGTATTTCTATTATCTTTGAAGATTATATTCTACATTCACATTCATTTATCTTACAAATTATTCTCGTTTTCCATGGTTTACCGTCCTCTCTGATATTTTCTCCTCACAGTCCGTCCCAGCCCTCCAGTGACCCCCGAGGCTTACGATAAGACAAAGGACTCAGTCAGCCTGAGGTGGAAGATGCCCCGCCACGATGGAAAAGGCAGAATCTTTGGTTACCTTGTTGAGTACCAGAAGCCCGGTGCTGTGGAGTGGACTCCAGCCAATGAGACTCCTGAGCAGTGTCCCGACCTTCACTACGTGGTGACAGGCCTGAACGACGGACAAGAGTACGACTTCAGGATCTTCACTGTGAATGCTGCCGGCAAATCTGACCCAGCCCGTGTCAAACAGTCCATCAAAGTCCACGACAGACTGGGTAAGATTTTATGAACTATATGACACCATGTTAAAACATTTCCAAAAATCATGTTTATTAGTTTATTTGTTTTGGCCAGTGTATGCTTTATGCTCTCGAGATATACTAAATTAGGGAATGTTTTCCCATGTCCATTCACAGAGGAGCCAGAGCTACTGCTGGACGCCAACATGGCACGTGACCACCTGGCCATGCTCGGCACTGACATCACCCTTAGTGCCGCCATTAAGGGTGTACCGACACCCACCGTCAGCTGGAAAAAGAATGATGGTGACATGCCTTCTCATATCACTGTCGCTGTCACCGCCACCGGCAGCAAAGTCTTCATCCCTAAGTCAGTGCGTCTGGACTCTGGAAACTACACCATCACTGCGGAGAATGCTGCTGGAAAGAAGTCAGCAACTGTTGCTGTGCTTGTGTTGAGTAAGTGAAACATCCGAATGCAAATATGTGATTTGGTTAGTCATGAATAAAACAATTTGGTGTTTAATGTGCAGTGGTTTGGTTGTTGTAAATTTTACTCTAACACACTTTGGTTTCCAACAGACAAGCCTACTCCTCCCAGGGACCTGACGATTTCCGAGATCACCAGCGAGTCTGCCTACCTGCAATGGAAGGCTCCAGAAGACAACGGTGGTGCCGTCATCTCCCACTATGTTGTGGAGAAGAAGGATGTGGCTGCTGAGCAGTGGGTGCCCGTCTCTGCAGCCAATAAGAAGCTTAGTCTGATGGCCATGTACCTAATGGAAGGAATCCAGTACATGTTCAGAGTGGCTGCTGAGAACCAGTTTGGCAGGAGCAACTATGTGACGACCAAAACACCCATCAAGGCTGTCGACCCTCTGTGTGAGTAAAAATCCAAATTATGTTGTCTAATTTTACTTAAAGTGAGTACTTGAAGTAATAAATTGATTTTACCCGGACCCCCCTCTAGATCCTCCTGGCCCACCAAAAAACCTGCACCACACTGATGCAGAAAAGACAGAGGTGTGGCTGGCATGGGAATGGCCCGACCGCACAGGCGGAAGTGAAATCACTGGCTTCATCGTGGAGCACCAGGAAGAGGGCCAGACTGACTGGGTAACCTTCAAGACGGTCAGCGACAACTACGCTCACGTTACCGGTCTTGTGGAGGGCAAGACTTACCGTTTCAGGGTCAAGGCCCAAAACGCCATTGGTATTAGCCGTCCTGACACCAGTGTCCCTGTCACCTGCCAAGAGAAGACATGTAGGAAACATGATTCTTATAGACGTCTTCTATAACAAGTTTTTCCTGCACTCTGAAAACATCTAATATTATTGCTATTTTGTTGTCTTTCAGTGCCACCAACCATTGAAGTTGATGTGAAGCTCATTGAGGGTCTTATTCTCAAAGCTGGAGGTACTATCGTCCTTCCAGCTAAGATGACAGGCATCCCTGATCCTACTGCTAAATGGATGACTGATGGAAAGGAGATTGCATCTGAGGGCCGCTATCACATTGAGTCTGCTGGATCTTCCACTGTCCTTAGCATCCCTGAGTGCAAGAGAGAAGACACTGGAGAGTATGGCCTCACTGTGACCAATCCTGTAGGTAGCAAGACTGTGGCCCTGCATGTTACTGTACTGGATCTTCCAGGTCCACCCATTGGACCTGTCAACATCTTGGAGGTCACCCCTGATTATATGATGATCCAATGGAGGGCGCCCAAGGATGACGGTGGCACACCTGTCACCAACTATGTGGTAGAAAAGAAGGATGTGAAGAAGCCATGGGAGCCCTGGTCTGTTGTTAGCTCCAGCGGCACAAGCACCAAGGCAAAGGTGCCCAGGCTGGAGCAGGGTCGTGAGTACATCGTCCGTGTCCGTGCAGAGAACAAGATTGGTATTGGTGCAGGGCTTGAGAGTCCTCCCACTATTGCCAAGCACATGTTTAACCCCCCTGGTCCACCAGGCCCACCAGAGTGCTCTGATATCACAGAGAATGCTGTTACAGTGTCATGGGCCCTGCCTGACTATGATGGAGGCAGCCCCATTAGTGGCTACGTGGTTGAACGCAGAGAATTGACAGGAAAGTGGATCCGTGTCAACAAAACTCCTGTGCTGGACCTCAGATACAGAGTTTCAGGCCTGTTTGAGGGCAACAGCTATGAGTTCAGAGTGTTTGCTGAGAACATTGCTGGAATCAGTGAACCTTCACTCAACTCTGACCCTATCAAAGCAACACGTGCCATCACCAAACCCGGACCCCCTGGAAATCTTAAGCTGAAGGACTGGAGCAAGTCCTATGCTGACATCTGCTGGACGAAGCCAACAAGAGATGGAGGCAGTCCCATCCTGGGCTATGTGGTTGAGGCTCAAAAGTCAGGAACCGCCAAGTGGGACAGAATCAACAAGGATCTCATCAAAATGTGTGCCTACAGAGTGCCAGGCCTCTTTGAAGGAATGGAGTACAGATTCCGCATCAGAGCCACCAACAAGGTTGGAGACAGTGAACCTAGGGAGCTGGCTGAAACTGTCATAGCAAAGGACATTCTTGTGCCCCCTGAGGTTGTTGTTGATGTGTCTTGCCGTGACTCTCTGACGGTCAGGGCAGGCCAGATCATAAGTTTAATTACCAGGGTGAAGGGTAGACCAGACCCAGAGATCACATGGACCAAAGATGCCAGAGCCTTAACTAGAGACAAGCGCACTGAGTTTAACAACAACTATCCTCTGTGTGAATTTGTCATCAATGATGCAGTCAGGTCAGACTATGGTAAATATGCCATTGTTGCTAAGAACAGCAGTGGACAAGCACAGGCCACCATTATTGTCAATGTTCTGGACACTCCAGGAGCTTGCCAGAACCTGAAAGTAGCATACGTGACCAAGAAATCCTGCATGGTGTCCTGGGAGAATCCTGAGGACAACGGAGGCACTGAGATCACTCAGTACATTATTGAGTGCCGTCAGCCTAGCCAGAGAGGATGGACGGTGGTCTCCAATGACTGCACCAAGCGCCTGATAAAAGCCCCTCTGACTGAGGGCTGTGAGTACTTCTTCCGTGTCAGTGCGGAGAACAAGATTGGTGCTGGTCCACCCACTGAGAGCAAGACACCTGTGCTGGCAGTTGATCCCGTTGAGAAGCCTGGTGAGCCTATTGACTTTCACATTTCTGAGATCGGCAAGACCTTCTGCTTCCTTAAGTGGAAGAAGCCAGATTATGACGGTGGTAGCCGTAACCTGGGTTATCATGTTGAGAAGAAACCAAAGGACGGTGAGGAGTGGGAGAGGCTTCACAAGGGTGCCATCAAGGAGACTTACTTCATGGCTGACAGGTGCATTGAAAACCAGATCTACCAGTTCAGAGTTCAGACTAAGAATGAGGGAGGTGAGAGCAACTGGGTGACCACACCTGAAGTACTGGTTAAGGAACAGCTTGTGGAACCTGAAATCAAGATTAAACTGGATGGAACACTCGTGGTCAAGGCAGGAGACTCAATTCCTATTGAGGCAACCGTGAAGGGAAAACCCCAGCCAAATGTCAAATGGACCAAAGATGAGAGCACAGAAGAGATCAAGAAGAGCCCTAGACTTCAGATTGAAAGTGGTGCTGACTTCTCAAAGCTTCTGCTTACAGGTGCCAAGCGTACCGACAGTGGCAAATATGTTGTTACTGCCTCCAACGGTGCAGGAACCTGCTCTGCTCATGCTAAGGTCAATGTCCTGGATAGACCTGGCCCCATCAGGGATCTCAAGGTGTCTGGTGTCACCATCGACAGGTGCAATCTGGCCTGGGAAATCCCAGAGGATGATGGTGGCTGCGATATATACAACTACATTATTGAGAAATGTGAGACTAAGAGGGGAGTCTGGTCAGTCCACTCCAATGCTGTCATCACCAATAAAGCTAAAGTTACTCGTCTTATTGAGGGCAATGAGTATATCTTCAGAGTTCGTGCTGAGAATAAGATGGGCCCTGGCCCTGCAGTCCAGAGTGAGGCCGTTGTTGCTGGCACCCAGTTCAGTGTACCTGATGCTCCTGAGGCACCACAGGTCACCAAGATTTCCAAAGAAGAGATGACTGTGGAGTGGTCAGAACCAGAGAAAGATGGCGGAAAGCCAATCACAGGTTATCTGTTGGAGAAGATTGAAGAGCACGGCATTAGGTGGTCTCCTGTCAACAAAGATCCAATCCCTGGAACTCGTCTCACCGTCACTGGACTCCTGCCCCTCCATGACTACCAGTACAGAGTAAAGGCTGTCAATGAAATTGGCATCAGCAACCCAAGCAAGGCTTCCCGTGCAATCACTGCCAAGGACACAGTCGGTATGTAACCAGTAATGTTTTTATTCTGTTTAATATCTATTTGTTAACAAATGTACCTTACTATAGACTAGAAAATCTATGGTTTCATCTTCACACATGCCTATGTCTACTTACAGAGCCTCCTGCACCTCCTACCAACTTGAAGGTCCTGGATAGCAGCAAGTCCACAGTCACCCTCGGCTGGGTCAAGCCTGTATCAGATGGTGGAGCTCCCATCATTGGCTATGTGGTGGAGATGAGGGCACAGGGAAGCGCCAAGAAAGGAGACGATGGTTGGAAGAGGTGCAATGTGGCAGCTCAGCTGGTCGTGTGCGAATTCACAGTCACAAGTCTGGATGAGAAGCTTGTGTATGAATTCAGAGTGTCAGCTCAGAACCAAGTGGGCATGAGCCTGCCATGTGACCTGGAGGGTGCTGTCATACCCAGGGAGATTCTAGGTAAGAGCTTTATTGAATTTCAATTGCTTATGTGGTAACTAGATGGGTTAATCAGAGTGCCTCAAGACAAATAAAGGAGGAACTAGAAATTAACATTACTTGCCAATCTGTACCTGTAACATTAAGATGACACCTGCATTGTTTGTTCCAACAGAGGCACCAGAGATCGACATGGATGCCAACCTGAAGCAGGGATTAACAGTGAGAGCTGGTTGTCCCATCAGACTGTGTGCCACCATCAGAGGTAGACCACCTCCTACAGTCACTTGGAGGAGGATGGGCATCGACAATGTGGTCAGAAAGGGAAAAGTCGACATCATTGACACCATGACGTTCCTGGTCATCCCTGATAGCACCCGTGACGACTCTGGCAAATACTGCCTGACTCTGAAGAGTGCTGCTGGGGAGAAGGCTGTGTTCGTCAATGTTAAGGTTCTGGGTGAGTCCTGGTTTTCTTTTAATACTATATACTTAACAATCACAAACATGAAGGAAGAAAACTCCAACATGTTCTGTTTTCTCTGACAGACACTCCGGGACCTGTGATGAATCTCGAGGCTACCGACATCAAACAAACATCAGCCATGCTGTCCTGGAGTCCTCCAGATGTTGATGGTGGCAGTGAGGTCACACACTACATTGTTGAGAAGCGCGAGATTGACCGCAAGACTTGGGCAACTGTGAAGGGCCAAGTTGAGAAGGATAAGATTCCCTTCAAAGTCACTGGACTGATGCCAGGCACTGACTACTACTTCAGAGTCACAGCTGTCAATGAGTATGGCTCTGGAGTTCCCAGAGTGTCACCCACTTCCTACCTGGCCTCTGATCCTGTCAGTACGTATCATTTCCAGTTGCCTGCTGTGCTCCGTTCATTCTTTTCTTTTTTATCACTCTATTGAAACATTTGAACACATGCCATCTGATTTCCTTTTCCAGGCAAGCCAGATCCTTGCGAGAAGATTGAGGTTCTGGAGATCACCAAGAACAATTGCACAGTCGGCTGGGTGAAACCAGCAAGGGATGGTGGTGCCAAGATCGATGGTTACGTGATTGAATACATTGAGGTCAAACCTCCTCCAGAGCCTCCAGCACCTGTGGAGGTTTGTCATGTGATCAAACAGTTTTTTTTATGTTGTGTTATTATTGTACTACAAGAATGCAGTGAATAAAACCTTAATTTGCCACAGGTTCCAGAGGGAGAGGAGGCTCCTCCACCACCACCTCCACCTCCAGTGGTAGAGGATGAAGAGGAAGCAGAACCTGAAAAAGAAGTCTGGAACGCCTACACTACTGTGAAAGGTTTATCAGTCAGCATCAGTGGCCTGAAGGAGGGCAAGAAGTACAAGTTCAGAGTCGCTGCTAAGAACATTATGGGCATGAGCATGTTCACTGAGACCCGACAGCCGATCGAGATTAAGGAACAGATGTGTAAGTAGTAGCCATTAATGTCTAACTAGTAGCCATTAATAAGAGCTCAATAAGAAGTTTAGTCATTATTCTATAGCAGGGCAGGACAGTCCTCCATTTATTATCTTAGATAACCCGAGATCTCTTCATTCTAATGAATTCTCATGTTCTCACCTGCAGTAGAGCCAAAGATTGTCATGCCTGAGACAGTCGGTGCCAGAGCCGGTGCCAAGCTCAGAGTGGAAGCCCTGGTTTCTGGAAAACCTGCCCCAACCTGCAAGTGGATGCGTGGTGAGAAAGCGGTGGTCCCATCCAGCCGTCTAGCCGTGCACCAGTCTGGCAACATGTGTGTCCTGATTATCAAGGATGTGTCAAGGACTGACAGTGGAGAGTACAGCCTGGTGGCTGAAAACAGTTCTGCAAAGGTGGTCCAGTCCCTGAAAGTTGTCATCAGAGGTCAGAAAATTAAAGAACCTTGAAGATTTTGTGAGACAAAGTTACTTGACATTGTGGAGATTGTTTATTTTTAAACATGACTATTCTGTGTTTCAGACATCCCTGGTCCGCCCGAGGGCCCTGTGGAGATCAGTGACATTGATGCTGATGCTTGCTCCCTGTCCTGGAACAAACCTCTGGAGGATGGAGGCAGCAACATCACTAACTACATCGTGGAAAAATGCGATGTGAGTCGAGGTGACTGGATGACGGCTGCGTCTTCCGGCTTGAAGACAAGTTGCAGACTTGGAAAGCTCATCCCCGGGAAGGAGTATGTGTTCCGTATCCGTGCTGAGAACCGCTTTGGCGTGTCAGATGCCATTCAGTCTGACAGGATGGTGGCCAAGTTCCCCTTTGGTGAGTTTAATGTTTCTAGTGCAGTCCTTGATTCGCTTGAGATGTAAGCTAAAATTGGTAGATTTTATTATTACAGACAATATTAATTTGGTTTGTTTCTTGTCATCAGATGTTCCTAGTGAGCCCCTCAACTGCCGCATCAACAAGACCAACAAGGACTGTATGTTTGTGGCCTGGGATAAGCCCGAGAGCGATGGTGGCAGTCCCATCACAGGTTATTACATAGAGCGTAAGGAGAGGAACAGCCTGCTGTGGGTGAAGGCCAATGACACCGTTGTTCGCAACACCGAGTACCCATGTGCCGGCCTCATCGAGGGACTGGAGTACACCTTCAGAGTGTCCGCCATGAACCGCGCTGGCCAGGGCAAACCAAGCAAGAAGACTGACTTTGTCACAGCCAGAACGCCTGTTGGTAAGTTTGCTGCAGAGGAAACAACACCTACCTAACAGCTTTATATTATGAATTCAATCCTGTTTTCTTACATTTGCTTATTTGTCTGTTTGTGTCACAGACACTCCAGGTAAACCCGAGGTCCTGGACATCACCAAGAACTCTGTCTCTCTGTTGTGGGCCCGTCCCAAAAATGATGGTGGCAGCAAGATCATTGGATACTATGTTGAGGCCATGCAGGTGCCGGGAGATACCTGGATACGCTGCAACACCAGCAGCCAGAATGTCCCAAGGGAAGAGTATACAGTGACTGGCCTGGAGAGAGACCTTCAGTACCAGTTCAGAGTCATTGCCAAAACTGCTGTTAACCTGAGCAAGCCTTCAGAGCCAACAGAGCCTATCCTGGTCTGTGCCGAGAATGGTGAGAGGTTTTGATTGACACTTTGACACCAGGCTGATAAATCAGTCACTATAATAACAACACTACAGTATTACTAACACTCGTAACACTGCTTTATCTCATCTTTACAAACATAGTTCCTCCGAGGGTGGAGCTTAACGCCAGGATGCAGAAGGGTTTGAAGGTAAAGGCCGGAACTACAATTCTCCTGGAGGCTGAGGTACTTGGTAAACCCATGCCTAGAGTGACCTGGAAGAGAGGCGATGATAGCCTAAAGTCAGGTGAAGGTCAGGTCATCACCCAGCAAAGGAATCACTTCCAGCTGGAGATGACAGATGTCACCAAGGAGCACACAGGAACCTACACCATCTTGGCTGAAAATGCCAGCGGCTCCAAGACCGCCGAAATCCAAGTCATTGTTCTGGGTGAGTGCTTTTGGTTTTTCTTTTGGGATGTCTGTTTTCACAGTCTATAAACTGTATTCATATTCAGTTCTGCATGATGTTCAAACAGTTTCACCAATCAACATGCTATGCTCATTTGGCTAATATTCCACTATTTTGTGTCTTCTCAGACGTGCCCGGCCCTCCTGCCAGTGCCAAATACGTAGAGGTGTTCGCCACCAGTATCAAGGTGTCCTGGGAGGCTCCTCTGAAGGACGGTGGTGCCCCCATTAAGAACTACATCGTAGACAAGCGTGAAACCAGCAGAGCCAACTGGGCCCAGGTCTCGGCCAAGATCAAGGGTGACCTCCATGAGCTCAACGTGGAGAAGCTGATCGAGGGTCATGAGTACCAGTTCAGAATCCGTGCTGAGAACACATGGGGAGTGGGAGATCCCCTCACCACTTCCCCTGTCATCGCCAAGAACCCATTCAGTGAGTTATGATGATCATTTTCTTTGGATTGATTGATCACTGGTAGTGAAGAACGTCTACCATCATACATAAAGCTTGTTATCAGTGTGTCAACAGATAGTTGCTTATTTCAAACTTAAACTACTTTTTAATATGTATAAACTAAAATCTGAATTCTTCTGGCACTTTCAGCTGTGCCTGGACCTTGCGAGGCCCCAGTTATCACCAATGTGACTAAGGATCATATGACTGTGAGCTGGAAGGAGCCAGCAGATGATGGAAAATCCACCATCCTGGGCTACATGCTGGAAAAGAAAGAGACCAAGGAGATCAGTTGGACCAAGATGAACAGGAAGCCCATCACAGAGAGGAGCCTGGATGTGACAGGCCTCACAGAGGGAATCGAGTATGAGTTCAGAGTCAGTGCCATCAACATGGCAGGGGTTGGCAAACCAAGTGAGCCCTCTGCTGGCACCACAGCACAGAATCCCATCAGTGAGTTTCATGACCTTTGAAAATATTTCATAATTAATGTACTGTTACTCACAGAGATGAAAGACTCTGTATGTAACCTAACCTGGGTCAATGTTTTGTTCCCCAGCTCCTCCTGGCCCCGTGGTGAATCCCAGTGTGAGAGACACCACCCACAGCACCATCAGCCTCACCTGGACAGCTCCCGCCAATGATGGTGGAAGCCCCATTATTGGATACTTAGTGGAGTGCAAGAGGACTGACACCACTGACTGGATCCGCTGCAATGTCCCCAGGAACCTCCAGGAGACCAGCTACATCATTCAGAACCTCATCGACAAGTCAGAGTACCAGTGCCGCATTACTGCTGTCAACAAAGTTGGCTTTGGAGAGGCAGTTGAAGTACCTGGCAAGCATGTTGCCAAGGACATTATTGGTAAGTCTGATTACATTAGATGACACTAAGTGTAAGTGGAACATAACAAGACATAACAAGGTATTCAAGATATAGTCTGGATCTTTCAGTTATTTAAACTGTCACTAATGAAATTATGCTCTATGTGTGTTTATGCAGTTCCTCCTGAGGCAGAGCTGAGTGCAGAGCTGAAGGAAGTTCTGGAGCTGAACGCTGGTGCCACCATGAGGCTGAAGGCCACCATCAAGGGCCGTCCTATTCCCAAAGTCACATGGGCAAAGATGAACACCAACATCAAGGACCGCCAGGGCATTGTCATTAAATCCACCAACACAGACACCATGGTGATGGTGGAGAAGGTCAACAGATATGATGCTGGCAAATACATTCTGAGTCTGGACAGCTTGGCCGGCATGAAGATGTACACCATCGTTGTCAAGGTCTTTGGTGAGTGAAGGAAGCAAACCCATTCATCTTATTTTGTTTGTGATGATTGTACTCTGTAGAGACTGACTGAAGTGCTGCTGTGTCTCTTCAGATACCCCCGGACCACCAGTCAACCTAATGGTGAAGGAAACATCCAAGGACGCTGCTTCCATCTACTGGGACGCTCCCCTGATTAATGGTGGCTATGAAATCACCCACTACATTGTGGAGAAGCGTGACACTGAGAGGAAGGCCTGGTCTATTGTCTCCAACAATTGCACCAAGACATTATTCGATGTGCCAGACCTGGATGCTGGACGGTCTTACTGCTTCAGAGTGTCCGCCGTTAACCAGCTTGGTTCTGGAGAGTGTTGTGAAACAGCTGACTCAGTCAGAGCATCTGGTGGGTTTGATAACAGATTCTGACCTTCTTTTGTTTTTTTGTTTCTGCAAATATCTTACTCACTGCACTCATTTTCACTTTTCCAGAGGAGCCTGGGCCTGTCATGGATTTCAAGACCCTGCTGGTTACCAAGGACTCTTGCACTCTTAGCTGGAAGAAGCCCCTCACCGATGGTGGAAGCCGCATCATCTGCTACGTGCTGGAGGTTCTCAATGGTGACGACAAGTACAAGGAGTTGATGAGATCTAAAAACATGCAGTACAGTGCTAAGGACCTGGTGGAGGACAAAGAGTACACCTACAGAGTCAAGGCTGTGAATGACACAGGAGAGAGCTCTGCCAAGGAGCTCAAGTTTGTTGCTAAGGACCAGATCAGTAAGTGACCTTTTATAAAAATGTACCAACAAAGAACTATTCAAGAAATGATGTCAAGTGTTCAAAGTAGAGTTTTAAAATATTGACTCCTTCCCCCTTCAGTTCCTCCCAGCTGTGACTTGAGGGAGCTGCCTAACATGTGCTACATTGCTAAGGAGGGTAGCACCGTCCGTCTGAAGATCCCGATTATTGGCAAACCTACACCCAAGGTCTCCTGGAAGAAGGGAGATGATGAAGACCTGACAGACACAGGCAGAGTGTGTGTAGAGTCCTCTCCAGTCACCACCACCCTCCTGATCAGGGACTGCCAGAGGAGTGATGCCTCCAAATACACCATAACACTGAGGAACAGTGCTGCAACCAAGGAGTCCACCATTTTCATCAGGTAGGAATTAAACTGTACTAGAGAATGCAATACAATATGAAGATGAATGACAATGTTTTCCTTTTAGATCACAATTAAAGGTTTTAATCCCTCTGTTTCCTTTCAGGGTGGTGGGTAAACCTGGCCTCCCTGTTGGACCCGTTAAGTTCAAAGATGTCACTGCAGATGGTGCCACGCTGAAGTGGGGTGCTCCTAAGGATGATGGCGGCTCAGAGATCACAAACTATATCCTGGAAAAGAGAGACTTTGTCACCAACATGTGGGTGACTGTATCCTCCACTGTGGAGACCAACTCCATGAGGGTAACTGGTCTCCATGAGGGCACAGAGTATATCTTCAGAGTCTGTGCTGAGAACAAGTACGGTGTTGGAGAAGGACTTAAGTCTGATCCTATTGTTGCTAAACATCCATTCAGTAAGTGACTCATATATTATATATATTTTAAAAGATGGATGTTCAAAATTGAACTTCTCCTTACTGTCCAGTATCACTGTTTCTCTACAGACGTTCCTGATGCTCCTCCTCCACCTGAGCTCATGAGCATGCGCCACGACTCTGCTTATTTGGCCTGGTGTGACCCCAGGAAGACTGGAGGATCTCCCATCACAGGTGCCGTTAGCTTGGACACTTGACCTATCTACTGTCAAACATCTATTTTATTTCCTCTTATATTATATTACATACATTTTTCTTTGCTTAGTTGCACTTTACTCAATATCTATGACATGCATGTTGCACCTGAGCTTAATGTGGATTTTGTTTTTCTGTGTTTGGTGCTACGTTCAGGCTATCATGTTGAGTTCAAAGAGAGAAACAGTATGTTGTGGAAGAGGGCAAGCCCGACCGCCTTGAGGATGAAGGAACACAAGGTCACTGGGCTGACTGAAGGTCTGGAGTATGAGTTCAGAGTTATGGCAATCAACCTGGCAGGCATTGGCAGACCAAGCGCTCCCACCAGTCCACAAGTGGCTCTCGATCCCATTGGTAAGTGTAATAAATGTGACTGATGATAAGTATAAAAATACTGTGAAAGATAAAACAATGCATTTTTATGTTGTACTATCTATTATTAGATGCTCCTGGTAAACCTGATGTGATCAGCATCACCAGAAGCACCGTAACTCTCCAGTGGACCGAGCCACAGTTCGATGGTGGCCACAGACTTACAGGCTACATTGTTGAGAAGAGGGACCTGCCTTCTAAGATCTGGGTGAAGGCCAACAATGTGAATGTTGTGGAGCCTGCATTCACTGTAACCGATCTACAGGAGGGCTGCAAATACGAGTTCAGAATCAGGGCAAAGAATGCCGCTGGTGCTCTCAGCCCGCCCTCTGAACAGACAGACACCATTATCTGTAGAGATGAATATGGTGAGATATAAAACCACCACTAAGATGTTGTCTCACTCACATCTCAATGTACTTCCAATGATTATTGTGGCATATAATGAATAATAAATCAAATGTTTCCTATTTTGTCCAACAGCTGCCCCAACCATTATCATTGATGCTCAGGTTAAGGAGGGTCTGACTGTCCGAGCTGGTGATACTATTGCCATCACGGCAACAAGCATTTTAGGAAAACCTGCACCAACCTCATGCTGGTCAAAGGGAGGAAAGTATTTCAAACCCTCTGATCTGGTTCATATTGAGACCACTGCAAGCTCCTCTACTCTTTCCCTCAAGTATGCTAGCAGGAATGACACTGGGGAGTACATCATTACTGCCAGTAACCCCTTCGGTGTGAAGGAAGAATCTGTCAAGGTCACCGTTCTGGATGTTCCTGGTTCTCCTGGACCTATTGAATGCAGTGGTGTCTCCTCTGAAAAGGTCACTCTTACATGGACAGCTCCTACTGAGGACGGAGGCTCTCCTATTAAGTATTACACCCTGGAGAAGAGAGAGACCAGCCGCCTGCTCTGGACTGTGCTGGAAGAGAATGTCATTGACTGTCACTATGTGGCCAACAAGCTCATCCAGGGAAATGAGTACTTCTTCAGAGTCTCCGCTGTTAACCAATATGGTGCTAGTGAGCCATCTCACTCTGAGGCTGTCAAGATGGTTGACAGATTCGGTATGTGCATTTAGTTTATGTTCCTTAGTGCATCTTATATCCTGCAGAGCATGCATGTTTATGAATGTGTTTCTTCTATCTATTCATGTAGGTCCTCCTGGTCCACCATCTAGACCAGAGGTTGAGAAAGTTGATGGACACTCAGCCACTGTGACCTGGAGGAGACCAGCTGAGGATGGAGGAAGTGACATCATTGGTTACTGTGTTGAGAAGAAGGAGAAAAAGGGTATGAGGTGGGTTAGGGCATCCAAGAAATCCATTGCTGAGCTCAGCTATGAAGTTACCGGTCTCACAGAGGGCATCGAGTACGAGTTCCGTGTTCTTGCTGAGAACAAGGCTGGTTTTGGAGAGCCAAGTGAGCCATCCATGCCTGTCAGAACAATAGTTGCTGCATGTAAGTAAAAAAGATATTTTACTACTTTTATTACATTATTTCCTATTTTTAAATATTTAAACAAAATCATGAGGTTTCACAGTGTTACATTTAGTAATAGAAAATGCTAACCACTTATTTTATGTCTGGCAGATGTACCAGGACCTCCAGTCAATCCAAGAGTCACAGACACAACCAAGACCACTGCCACCGTAAACTGGGGAAAGCCTCTTGATAATGGCGGACTTGAAGTTACTGGATATGTTGTTGAGCACAAGAAAGAAGGGACAGAAGATTGGGTCAAGGACACACCTTCATCTCCTCTCAGGATCACAGAGTTTGTTGTTCCTGGCCTGGAAACTGGTGCCAAATATCATTTCAGAATTAGTGCTGTTAATGCCAAGGGGGCAGGTGAACCTGCTGAAACTCAGGAACTGGTGGAGATTGTGGAGAGAGCAGCTGAACCTGATTTTGAGCTGGATGTTGAGCTGAGAAGAACCCTTGTTGTCAGGGCTGGCTGCTCCATTCGCCTCTTTGTGCCAATCAAGGGACGTCCCACACCTACAGTTACTTGGACCAAGGAGGGCGGTCCTATCCCACGTGCAGTCATCGACAGCACAGAGTCATTTACAATGCTGATCATTCCTGAGAGTTCAAGAATTGATGCAGGCAAATATGAGCTTACCATCGAAAACTCTTCTGGAAAGAAGACTGCCCCTATACATGTGAGAGTTTTGGATTCACCTGGACCTCCACTTAACCTAAAACCAGTCAAAATTGACAAGGAAAGCATTTCTCTACAATGGGAGATGCCTCTCATCGATGGTGGAGCCAAGATCACAAACTACATCATTGAGAAGAGGGAATCAACACGCAAAGCTTTTGCTACTGTGGTCACAAAATGTCCAACTACTTCAGTCAGGATTGGTGATCTGGGTGAAGGCTGTGAGTACTACTTCAGAGTGTGTGCTGAGAACGAGTATGGAATTGGTGAGCCGGTTGAAACTGCTGATCCAATCCGGGCATCCCAGGCACCAACTCCTCCAGAAAGTATTATTCCTACTGATATCACCAAGAACTCTGTGAGCCTGGCCTGGACCAAACCCAAACATGATGGTGGAAGCAGAATTACAGGATACGTTCTTGAAGCCCAGAAGAAGGGAACTGATCAGTGGGCACATGTAACAACAGTGAAGAACATGGACTTCACAGTGAAAAATCTCAATGAGAATGAGGAGTACATTTTCCATGTAATGGCTGTCAACCTCTCAGGTAGAAGCGCTCCACGTGAGAGCAAACCAATCGTTATCAAGGATTCTGCATCCCTGCCTGAGTTTGACCTTCGTGGTGTGTGTCAGAAGACTGTCATTGCCAAGGCAGGAGACGACATCAAGGTGGAAATTCCTGTTATGGGACGTCCTAGACCAACTGTCTCTTGGCAAAAGGGTGGCGCAGCCCTAAAGCTCACACAGAAATGCAATGTGGAAACTACTGCTGCTACTGTTATCCTCAGCATCAGTGAATGCACCAGAGCCGACAGTGGTGTATACACCATGACAGGAAAGAACATTGTTGGTTCCGTGACAGACAACATCATTGTCAAAGTACATGATGTACCTGGGCCACCCAAGGGACCAATTAAGATAGTGGAGATATCTCGTACCTATTGCGTCTTTGCATGGGACACACCTGAGAATGATGGAGGTGTTCCAATCAACAACTATGTAGTTGAGATCAGAGACACCACTTCCCAAACATGGACAGAGCTATCTTCTACTGTCATTCGTACCATGTTCAAAGCCATTCGTTTAACCACTGGATCCGAATATCAGTTCAGAGTAAAAGCTAAGAACAGATATGGTGCTGGACCATCCATCACCTCAGAGTCAGTAGTGGCCGCCTATCCATTCAAAGTCCCTGGACCTCCCGGTACTCCTGGTGTTGTTGCATTTACAAAGGACTCAATAACCATTGGCTGGAATGAACCTGTGTCTGATGGTGGAAATGAAGTCATTGGTTATCATGTTGAGAGGAAAGAAAGAAGTGGCATTGTGTGGCACATGATAAGCAAAGGTCTTGTGAAAGGAAACATCTTTAAATCCAGCGGTCTTGAAGATGGAACTGCCTATGAGTTCCGTGTCATGGCTGAAAACATGGCTGGAGTTGGTAAGCCCAGCAAGGCCTCAGAAGCAATCCTGGCCTTGGACCCTGTAGATCCACCAGGTCAACCTGTGCCAATATTTGTCAACAAGAATGTTATCACTATTCAGTGGACAAAGCCTGAGTATGATGGTGGCTTCAAAATCACCGGCTACACAGTGGAGAAGAGAGAACTGCCTGCTGGTCGCTGGATGAGAGCTAACTTCACCAACATCATTGAGACGACATTCACTGTCAGTGGACTGACTCAAGATATGTCATATGAGTTCCGTGTCATCGCCAGAAACTCAGCAGGTGCAGTGAGTTTGGCCTCTGAGCCCTCAGATCCAATTATATGCAAAGATGACATTATCGAGCCACGCATTATGGTTGATGCCATCTTTAAGGATGTGGTGCTACTGAAGGCAGGTGAGTCCTTCAAACTTGATGCTGACATCGCTGGTCAACCAACTCCATCTATGGTTTGGACCAAGAATGGAAAGGAGGTTGAGAACACAATGAAGCTCGATGTGAAATTCACAGAACTGGCAACCATTTTGACCAACAAGGACTCTATCAGATCAGATGGTGGAGAATTTGTTTTGACTGCCACTAACGTTGGTGGATTTGCTAAGCACATATTTAACGTTAAAGTGCTTGACAGACCTGGACCACCAGTTGGACCTCTTCAGGTGTCTAATGTCACAGCTGATAACTGTGTACTCACCTGGGCTCCACCTGCAGATGATGGTGGTGCCAAGATTGAAGGATATGTGGTCGAGAAGCGTGAGTCCAGCAGACTGGTCTGGACCAATGTGGTTTCAGACCTGCAAGTTACACAACAAAAGGTGACCAAGCTGCTGAAGGGAAATGAATACATCTTCCGAGTTATGGCAGTGAACAAATATGGTGTTGGCGAATCTCTCGATTCTCAACCCACTATTGCAGATAACCCATATGTGGTTCCAGATCCTCCAGAGAGTCCTGAGGTAACAGCTATCACTAAAGATTCAATGATTCTTATGTGGCAAGCACCAAAGAGTGATGGTGGAGCTCCCATCACTAACTACAATATTGAAAGGAAAGACAGAATAGGCCTCCGCTGGGTCAAATGCAACAAGAGGAAGGTGAAGGATCTACAGTTCAAGGCAGCAGGTCTTGTTGTTGGACATGAATATGAATTTAGAGTAATTGCTGAGAATGCTGCTGGACTGAGTGCACCAAGTGTCACCAGTCCATTCTACAAGGCCACTGATGCACTGTACAAGCCAGGGTCTCCATGCAACCCCAGAATCTTGGACACAACCAAGTCCTCAATTACTGTTGCCTGGAACAAACCTGTATATGATGGCGGCTCTGACATCACTGGCTACATTGTTGAGACCTGCATCCCATCTGAAAAGGCAGAAGAGGAGGAATGGACCATTGTGACACCCAAAGGGGGTCTCCTTGCTACCTCATTCACTATCATTAACTTGAAGGAGAACCAGGAGTACAAGATTAACATCTCTGCTGTCAACAATGAAGGCGTTGGAGAGGCAGCATCGGTACCTGGCAATCCCAAGGCAGAGGACAGACTCCTCCCTCCTGAGTTGGATTTGGATGCTGAGCTCCGCAAGGTTGTCAGTCTTAGAGCCTGCTGCTCACTTAGACTGTTTGTGCCTATCAGAGGCAGACCATCTCCTCAGGCTAAATGGACCAAAGGAGATGGTGAGCCTGTTGAGAGGGCAACTATTGACACCACATCATCATACACGTTACTTGTAATTGAAAATGTCAACAGATTTGACAGTGGAAAGTATAATCTTACAGTTGAAAACAGCTCTGGTTCCAAGACAGCTACAGTCCAAGTCAGGGTGCTTGATACACCAAGTGCCCCAACAAATCTGAAGATTACTGCTGTAACAAATGAAGCTGTGACTCTGACCTGGGAGCCACCAGTGAATGATGGAGGAGTGAAGGTTAAGAACTATATTGTTGAAAAACGTGAGTCCACAAGGAAAGCATATGCCACAGTCAATGCTAACTGCCACCACACCACCTTCACAGTTGACCAACTCCTGGAAGGATGCAACTATTACTTCAGAGTTTTGGCTGAGAATGAATATGGCATCGGTCTACCCATTGAGACTGGCGAATCAGTCAAAGTGTCTGAGAAACCACAGCCACCTGGCAAAATCACTCTTAAAGATGTTACTAAGTCCAGTGTCACCCTTACCTGGGAGAAGCCAGAGCATGATGGTGGCAGCAGAGTGGGCTGCTATGTTGTTGAAATCCAGCCTAAGGGTAGTGATAAGTGGACCCAGGCTGTGATTGTAAAGGAACCAGAAGCTACTATTAGTGGACTCAATGCAGGTGAAGAATACATGTTCCGCGTAGCAGCAAGAAATGAAAAGGGAACAAGCGACCCACGTCAAATCGGTGTGCCTGTCATTGTAAAAGATCTTGTGATTGCACCCGTTGCCAAAATGTTGTTCAACACATTCAGTGTGTTGGCAGGAGAAGACCTCACAGTGGCCATTCCATATGTTGGACGTCCAAAAGCAGCTGTCTCCTGGATTAAAGATGGTCAGCCTCTGAAGAGAACCAGCAGAGTAAACTTTGACTCCACAGAGACAATGCTGAATCTCAACATAAAAGAGGCTACTAAAGATGATGTTGGACAGTACCGTATTACTCTTAGCAACACAGCAGGAGGGACAACTGCAGATGTTGGCGTTGTTGTTCTTGACAAACCAGGCCAACCTGGTGGTCCAGTTAAGGTGGAGGAGGTCACATCTGACAGTATAACAATCTCTTGGAACCGACCAGATTATGATGGTGGGTGCACCATCAAAAACTACATTGTTGAAAAGAGAGACACATCCACAACTAACTGGATGGTTGTATCTTCTAACCTTGCAAGGACCAAAATCAAGGCAGGCAGGTTGAAGACTGGCTCTGAATATCAGTTTAGAATCACAGCAGAAAACAGATATGGAAAAGGCCCAGCTCTTCTATCAGAGTGTATTGTCGCTCAATACCCATACAAACTCCCAGGACCTCCAGGAACACCATCCATTGCAGCCTGCAGCAAGGACAGCATGACAGTTGCCTGGAATGAACCTGTGATTGATGGTGGAAGTGCTATCTTGGGCTACCATCTTGAACGCAAAGAGAGAAACAGCATCTTGTGGGTAAAACTTAACAAGTCTCTTATTACTGAACAAATCTTCAAGACCACTGCTCTGGAACCAGGAATGGAGTATGAATACAGAGTTTATGCTGAAAACATTGTTGGAATAGGCAAAGTGAGTAAAGTGTCTGAGGGACGTGTTGCTAGAGATCCTTGTGATCCTCCTGGCACCCCGGAGGCAACAAAGATCACTAAGGACTCAGTGGCTATTGTTTGGACCAAGCCTGAGTATGATGGTGGTGCAAAGGTTACAGGCTACATTGTGGAGAAGAAGGAGCTTCCTGAAGGTCGTTGGCTGAAGGCTAACTTCACTAACGTCATTGAAACAGAATATGTTGCGACTGGACTTGTGCAAGACAATCAGTATGAGTTCCGCGTCATTGCCAGAAATGCAGCTGGGGTTTTCAGTCTTCCCTCTTTCAGCACTGGTCCTATCACTGCCAAGGATGAGATTGAACCGCCACGCATCAGCATTGACCCAGAGTACACACAGACTATTGTGGTTAATGCTGGAGACAACTTCAAGATTGATGGAGATGTTCATGGCAAACCACTGCCCTCTATCCACTGGATGAAGGAAGGACAGGAACTTGGAAACACAATTCATAGAGAGATTAAGAACACACCCACCAAAGCCTTTATATCTGTCAAGGAAGCAAAACTTTCTGATGGAGGCCAATACACTCTGCTGTTGAAAAATCCAGGAGGAGAAAAGGCTGTACAGGTCAATGTGGTTGTTCTAGATAAACCTGGAGAACCACAGGGACCTCTTGTTGTTACAGGAATAACCAAAGAGAGATGCTGCCTTGCATGGAAAGCACCACTACAAGATGGTGGCAGCAAGATCTCCCATTATGTTGTGGAGAGGAGAGAGACAAGCAGACTTGTCTGGACTGTTGTTGACCCAAAAGTTCAAAATACTTGTATAAAGGTTAATAAGCTCCTGGAGGGAAATGAGTACGTTTTCAGAGTCCATGCTGTTAACCTTTTTGGAGCGGGCCCAGCAATTGAGTCTGCTGCTGTCATAATTAAAGATCCATATATGCCACCTGGAACACCCAAGGCCTTGGAAGTTTCGGATGTTAAAAAGGATTCGATGGTGCTCACCTGGGAGGCTCCTTCTGAAGATGGAGGCAGTCCTATCACTGGCTACATAATTGAGAAACATGACAAAGAAGGTGTAAGATGGATCAGATGCAATAGGCAAATAGTCACTAACTTGACTTTCAAGGTCACTGGTCTCATGGAAAGCCATATCTACGAATTCAGAGTTGTAGCTGAGAATGCCGTTGGTGTTGGAGAGCCAAGCTCCCCAACTGTATTCTACAAAGCCCTTGATCCCATCTTCAGGCCTGGCCCACCACACAATCCAAGAGTTACTGACACAACAAAATCATCAGTATTCTTGTCATGGAGCAAACCCGCCTGTGATGGGGGCAGTGAGATTGAAGGGTACATCGTTGAGTGCTGCACTACCACAGCAGTGCCAGCTGAGGCCCCTGCTGAAACCCCAACAGCCACAGATGCACCTGCTGAGGAATGGATAATGTGCACACCACCAACAGGAGTCAAAAAGACCAAGTTTGAAGTTGTAAACCTGAAGGAAAATCAGGCTTACAAATTTAGAGTATGTGCTGTGAACAAAGTTGGAGTTGGTGAGCATGCTGATGTCTCTGGAGCTGTGGTTGCCCAGGACAAGGTAGAGGAGCCTGACCTTGACATTGACCCAGAACTGAGAAAGATTGTAACCATCAAAGCTGGAGCATCCCTTAGACTGTTTGTTCCCATCAAAGGAAGGCCCAGTCCTATCATCAAGTGGGACAAAGATGAAGCTCTCCTTAAAGAGACTGCTCAGGTCGAGGTGACCAGTAGTTACACATCCCTTGTAATTGACAATATGGGCAGGAATGACAGTGGAAAATACAATCTCACTGCGGAGAACGCCAGTGGAACCAAATCTGCATTTGTTGTTGTGCGTGTTCTTGACACACCTAGTGCTCCTGTTAACCTGAAAGTGGCAGAGATCACAAACCAGTCAGTGACCCTGGCATGGGAACCACCTCTGTTGGATGGTGGCTCCAAGATCAAGAACTACGTTGTGGAAAAGAGAGAAAGCACACGCAAAACATATGCAGCTGTTGTAACAAACTGTCATGCTCTTTCTTGGAAGATTGAGTCACTCCAAGAGGGTTGCAGTTACTACTTCCGAGTGCTTGCTGAGAATGCACATGGCGTTGGTCTGCCTGCAGCAACTCTTGACCCTCTTAAGGTCTCAGAGGTGCCCCAGTCTCCAAAGAGCTTGATTGTTACAGACCAAACTAAAACAAGCATCTCTTTGGCCTGGGAGAAGCCTGAATATGATGGTGGTAGCAGAGTCATGCAGTACCTGGTTGAGATGCAGCTTAAGGGCCAAGATAAATGGTCTGGTGTTAACACATTTAAGACAATGGAGACTAAGGTTTCCAATCTGAACCCAGGAGAGGAGTATCTGTTTAGAGTTACAGCAATCAATGATAAGGGAAAGAGTGACCCCAAAGTCCTTGCTGGTCCAGTGATGGCCAAGGACTTAGTCTTTGAACCAGATGTTCGGCCAACATTCAGCAATTACAGTGTCCATGTGGGTAAAGACTTGAACGTTGACATTCCCATCTTTGGACGTCCTAACCCAACAGTCTCATGGGGTAAAGATGGAGCTCCTTTGAAGTTCACTACCAGAGTTAACATCCAAAACACACCAACACATACAACACTGAGCATTAAGGAGGCAGCAGGTGATGATGGTGGCATGTACAGCATAAATGTTGCCAATTCAGCTGGAAAGAAGGACACAACTGTTGAAATCATTGTACTTGACAAGCCAGGCCCTCCATCCGGCCCTGTCAGGTTTGATGAAATCACAACACAGAGTGTCACTATTTCATGGAATCCACCAAAACACAATGGTGGCAGCCAGATTTCAAACTACATTGTACAGAAGAGAGATACTACTACAACAACATGGGAAAATGTCACCATCAACTGTGCCAGAACCACCATCAAAGTGCCTAGACTGAAGACTGGAGCCGAGTACCAGTTCAGGATCATTGCTCAGAACCGCTATGGCAAGAGTCATGGTCTTGATTCATCTGCTGTGATTGCTCAGTACCCATACAGAGAGCCAGGCCCACCAGGCACTCCTTTCATCTCCTCTCTGTCTAGAGACCACCAGGTTGTTGAGTGGCATGAGCCTGTCTCAGATGGAGGCAGCCCTGTTCTTGGCTACCATCTTGAAAGGAAAGAGAGGAATAGTATTCTCTGGGTCAAGATCAACAAGACGCTTATTCACGAGACTAGTCTCAAGAGCTACCCCTTGGATGAGGGTGTTGAATATGAATATAGGGTTTATGCGGAAAATATTGTTGGCATTGGCAGGTGCAGTAAGGTCTCAGAGGGCTGTGTTGCTCGTGATCCATGTGATCCTCCTGGCACACCAGAGGCCATTCGTGTGACCAAAGACACCATTGTCATTCAGTGGACTAAACCAGAGTATGATGGTGGTAGTAATATCACGGGCTATACTGTGGAGAAGCGTGATCTGCCAGAGGGCAGGTGGGTAAGGGCTAATTTCACTAATGTAATTGAGACCCAGTTCACTGTCACTGGTCTGACTGAAAATGCACAGTATGACTTCAGAGTCATTGCTAAAAATGCTGTTGGCACCATTAGTAAACCATCCTACAACAGTGGACCAATCACTGCAAGCGATAAGGTGGAGGCACCCAAATTCTCCATTGACCCTGCATTCACCAAGGCCATCATCATCAATGCCGGGGAGACATTTAAGCTGGATGCTGATGTGCGCGGCAAGCCACTGCCTACAATCAAGTGGTTCAAGGATGAAAAACCAATTGAGAATACACTCAGACTAGAGATCAAAAACACAGAACACCATGCAATGATTGTCATTAAGGATGCTGTGAGAATTGATGGTGGAGTTTACACACTCCAGATGACAAATGAGGCTGGCAGTGAAACTGTGCCATTCAAGGTTGTGGTTCTGGACAGGCCCAGCCAATGTGAAGGACCACTCCATGTCACTGGAGTAGCTGAAGATAGATGCACACTGGTGTGGCATGCCCCTCTACATGACGGAGGTAGTCCTATTACAAACTATGTCATCGAGAGAAGAGAGACCAGCCGTCTAGCTTGGACTGTTGTTTCCAACACCTGTGACACCACATGCTACAAAGTCACCAAATTGCTGGAAGGCAATGAGTATATGTTCCGTGTTATGGCAGTTAACAGTTATGGTGTCAGTGAACCACTGGAGTCTGGTGGCGTGATCATGAAAACACCATATGGTCCTCCTGGACCACCACACATTGAGGATGTTTCCAACATTTCCCGTGATGGAATGACGGTCACTTGGTCAGCCCCTGAGACTGATGGCGGCAGTGAAATTACTAATTACAACATTGAAAAGAAGGACAGAAATGGAATCAAATGGACCAGATGCAACAGACAGAAGGTCACTGACCTCTCCTTCAGAGTTACTGGTCTAACTACTGGTCATGAATATGAGTTCAGAGTGGCTGCAGAGAATGTAGTTGGAGTGGGAGAGCCAAGTCTTCCAAGTTCATACTATAAGGCCAGTGATCCCAAGTACAAACCCAGTGCCCCAGCATATGTCAATGTGATTGACTCCACAAAGAGTTCTATTACAGTGTCATGGGGTAAGCCTTTGTCTGATGGTGGCAGCGACATTCAAGGATACATTGTTGAAGTTTGCAAGGCTGAGGCCGAGGAATGGACCATGGTCACACCCCCAACTGGCCTGCGTGTCAACAAATATGAAATTACGAAACTTACTGAGGGTCAGGAGTACAAGATCCAGGTGTGTGCTCTGAACAAATTGGGAGTTGGTGAGCCAGCAACTCTCTCTGGAACAGCTAAGCCAGAGGAAAGAGTGGACCCACCACAGATCCACCTTGACTCTGAGCTAAGGAAGGGCATCATTGTGAAAGCTGGTGCATCTGTTAGAATCCATGTTCCATTTAAGGGCAGGCCAACACCTGAGATTAAATGGACTAAGGAAGAGGGAGACATGACTGAGAGGGTGGTGGTTGAGAAAGCTCTCAACTTTACTCAGCTGTCCATTGACTCGTGTGACAGGAGTGACTCAGGGAAATACACCCTGAGCCTGACAAACAGCAGTGGCACCGTGTCTGAGTTTGTTTCTGTTAAAATCCTGGACACACCTGGAGCTCCACAGAATCTTGTGGTGAAAGAAGTCAAAAAGGACTCTGTGACTCTTGTATGGGATGCCCCACTCATTGATGGAGGCTCCAAAGTTAAGAACTATGTCATTGACAAACGTGAATCAACCAGAAAGGCTTATGCAAATGTGTCCACAAAATGCAACAAGACAACATTCAGAGTTGAGAACTTGATTGAAGGCGCTATGTACTACTTCAGAGTCATGGCTGAGAATGACTATGGAATTGGCCAGGCGATTGAAACAAAGGCAGCTTCCAAGGCCTCGGAGGTACCACTGCCTGTTGGAAAAGTCTTCCTCACTGACATCACCAAGACCACTGTCTCACTGGCCTGGGAGAAACCTGAGCATGATGGAGGCAGCAGAATTGGTGGCTACCTAATTGAGATGCAGCCTAAGGGTACAGATAAGTGGGGAGTTGCAACAAATACAAAGACATGTGACGGCACTGTAACAGGCCTCACAGCTGGAACAGAATACCTATTCCGTATCATTGCTTACAATGAGAAGGGTAAGAGTGAGCCAAAGGCACTTGCTGCACCTGTTGTTGCCAGTGACATGACCATTGAGCCAAGCATTAAGATGCAATTTAACACGTACAATGTATTAGCTGGAAAAGATCTCAAGTTAGAGTTTCCTGTGCATGGCAGGCCCAAACCTAAAGTCACATGGAACAGGGATGGCCAGCCTTTGAAGGTGACATCCAGAGTGAATTTGATTAACACACCAACAACAACTGGAATTCAAATTTCTGAGGCATGCAAGGATGACTTTGGCAAATATTCCATTACAGCAACCAATACTGCTGGCACAGTCACTGAGGATGTATCTATCATTATCCTTGACAAGCCTGGTCCACCAACAGGTCCAGTTAAAGTTGTTGAAGTGAGCAACACATTTGTCCATCTCTCCTGGGAGCCCCCACAGTACTTAGGTGGATGTCAGGTGAAGAACTATATAGTGGAAAAGAGAGACACGACGACCACAACATGGCAAGCAGTCACAACACAGCTTGCTAGAACTGCTTTCAAGGTCACCAAGCTGAAGACTGGTGCTGAATACCAGTTCAGAATCATTGCTGAAAACAGATATGGAAAGGGTGTGTCTCTGGACTCCAAGTCCATTGTTGTGCAATATCCTTACAAAGCACCAGGACCTCCAGGAACTCCATTTGTCAAATCTGCAACAAAGGAAATGATGATCATTGAATGGAATGAGCCAGTCATTGATGGTGGAAGTGCTGTTATTGGTTACCATCTGGAAAGCAAAGAGAGAAGCAGTATCCTGTGGAACAAACTGAACAAGACACTCATCACTGATACTCAGTTCAAGATCTGCAATCTTGAGGAGGGTATTGGATATGAATTCAGAGTCTATGCTGAAAATATTGTTGGCATTGGCAGATGCAGTAAAGTGTCTGAGTCGTTTGTTGCTCGTGATCCATGTGATCCTCCTGGTGCTCCTGAAGCTGTATCTATTTCTAAGAACCAGATCAAGATTCAGTGGACCAAGCCTCAATATGATGGTGGCAGCAAAGTGACTGGATATATTGTGGAAAGGAAAGATCTTGCCTCTGCTGATAAACGCTGGGTGAGAGCTAACTTCACTAATATAATTGAGACTGAGTATATTGTCACTGGTCTGACAGAGAACGAGCAATATGAGTTCAGAGTTATCGCAAGAAATGCAGCTGGAGTCTTCAGTGGGCCATCTGACAACTCTGGACCTATTACTGCTACTGATGAAGTTGAACCACCAAGGGCCTCAATGGATCCCAAGTACAAAGATGTCATTGTTGTCAATGCTGGAGAACAGCTACTTCTTGATGCAGACATCCACGGAAAACCAATTCCTGATGCTGTCTGGCTGAAAGAGGGCAAGGAAATGGACAAAGCTCTGCGCATTGAAGTGAGAACTACACAAAAGCGTACAGCCTTGAGCATCAAGGATGTAACCAAGCTTGATGGTGGTAACTATGAGCTTATCCTCAAAAACCTGGGTGGTACAAAGTCCATTCCTATCACTGTCAAAGTCCTTGATAAACCCGGTCCACCCACTGGACCCATGAAGGTGACAGGAGTCATGGCTGACAGGTGCATTCTTGCCTGGGCTGAGCCAGCTCTAGATGGTGGGGCTAGTGTAACTCACTACATCTTGGAGAAGAGGGAGACTAGCAGATTGTCCTGGACAGTGGCTGCACCAAATATCAAGGGTCTGTACTATAAACTGACAAATTTGCTTCATGGAAATGAATACATTTTCAGAGTCAGGGCCGTCAACAAACATGGCGTTGGTGACTATCTTGAGAGTGAACCAATTGTTGCACGCAATCCTTACAAACCACCTAGTGCTCCTGGAACCCCTGAAGCAAGTCAGATCACAAAGGACTCCATGGTTCTGTCATGGACTGCTCCAGAACAGACTGGGGGAATTGAGATTGAAGGCTACCACCTTGAAAAACGTGACAAAGATAGTGTAAGGTGGACAAAATGCAACAGACAAAAGCTGACTGACACTCATTTCAAGGTCACAGGCCTGATGACAGATCATTTCTATGAGTATCGTGTTGCTGCTGAAAATGAGGCTGGAATGGGAGACCTCAGTGAATTGTCCCTATTCTACAGAGCATGTGATGCCACAACACCACCTGGACCTCCACACCATCCTAAGGTGACAGACTACACAAAGTATTCTGTGTCTCTGTCCTGGGGCAAACCTGACTTTGATGGTGGTGCCTATGTCAAGGGTTACATTGTTGAAATGAGGGAGTATACTCCAGTGCCTGAAGAGGAAGCAGAAGTAGCACCAACAGTTGAGGCACCAGTTGAAAAAGAATGGACCATGTGCACTCCACCAGCAGGCATTCAAGCCACTAAACTCACTATCACAGACCTGAAGGAGGGTGGAGAGTACCAGTTCCGTGTCTGTGCCATCAACTCTGAGGGAGTGGGAGAGGCTGCTAATGTCCACAGCACTGTGGTCACCTCTGACAGGTCAGAAGCACCAGAGATTGAGTTAGATGCTGATCTCAGAAAGGTAGTATCTGTTCGTTCTGGAGGAACTCTGCGTCTGTTTGTTGCCATCAGAGGAAGGCCTGTACCTGCTGTAAAATGGGAGAAAGTTGAGGGTACTCTCACAGAACGTGCTGCAATTGACACCACCAGTTCATACACCATGCTTGTTATTGACAGTGTTAACCGCTTTGACAGTGGCAAATACTCCCTAACACTAGAAAATAGCAGTGGGGCAAAATCTGCAACTGTTGCAGTCAGAATTTTGGATACACCAAGTGCACCACAAAACTTTGCTGTAAAGGAGCTCAAGAAGGATTCAGTGACTCTTGCCTGGGATACTCCACTCACTGATGGTGGTTCTAAAATCACAAACTATATTGTAGAGAAGAGAGAGTCTGTCAGGAAGGTCTACACTACTGTCACTAGCAACTGCATAGCCAACTCATTCAAGATTGAAGAGCTGCCTGAGGGTGGCATCTTCTACTTCAGAGTTTGTGCTGTTAATGAATATGGTCAAGGACAGATGGTTGAAACCAAAGAAATCAAAGTGTCTGAGGTGCCTCTGCCCCCAAGCAAGGTTACGCTTGTAGATTTGACAAAGACCAGTGTGACACTGGCATGGGAAAAATCTGCTCATGACGGAGGAAGCAAAGTAATGTGCTACAATGTAGAATTTAAGCCTAAAAGTGGAGATAAATGGGGTACAGCATGCACAGTCAAGGTACCTGAAGCAACAATTCCTAATCTGACTCCTAATGAAGCCTATTTATTCAGAGTTCTTGCAGTGAATGAGAAGGGAAAGAGTGAGCCAAAGGATCTTGGCTTGCCTGTGGTTGCAAAGGATGTTGCAATTGAGCCATCTACCAGCCTACTGTTTACCACATACAGTGTGAAGGCTGGAGATGACCTCACTCTTGAAGTTCCAGTCAGAGGCAGGCCAAAGCCTGTTGTATCTTGGAAGAAGGATGGCCTTCCTTTGAAGCAAACATCATCAGTGACCATCCTGAACACTGCAACCTCATCTAAAATTCTCATTAAAGAGGCTAAAAGAGAACACGTTGGCAAGTATGAGATTACTCTGGCTAACTCAGCAGGAACTGTCACAGCTGATATTGGAGTTGTTGTACTTGATAAACCAGGTCCACCTAAAGGCATTAAGGTGGATGCTGTGACCTCGGACAGCATCGCACTATCCTGGTCTCCACCAGATTATGATGGTGGCTGCTGCATCAGTAACTATATTGTGGAGAAAAGAGACACAAACACACAGGAATGGCAGATGATAGCAAGTAATGTTGCCAGGACAGCTTTCAAGGCTGGCCGCCTAACACATGGAGCAGAGTACCAATTCCGCATCTATTCAGTCAACCGTTATGGAAAGAGTACATCTCTGGATTCACCGGGAATCACTGCTCAGTATAGCTTCAAACAACCTGGGCCTCCTTCCACACCCATAGTAAAGTTGGCCACCAAGTCCTTCATGTTGGTGACTTGGAATGAGCCAGTCAATGATGGTGGTAGTGCTGTATTGGGTTACCATCTGGAGAGAAAGGAGCGTACTAGCATTCTTTGGACAAAGATGAACAGAGGAATGATCAAGGATACAGAATACAAAGTCAGTAGTATTGAGGAGGGCATGATTTATGAGTACCGTGTCTATGCTGAAAATATTGCTGGTATTGGTAAATGTAGCAAAGCCTGTGAAGGTGTAGCAGCCAGAGATCCATGTGACCCTCCAGGCACACCTGTGGTTACTGCTGTTACCAGAACATCTGTCTCCTTATCTTGGGATAAACCAGAGTATGATGGTGGAGCCAAGGTTTCTGGCTATGTCATTGAACGTAGAGACCTTCCTGAAGGTCGCTGGACAAGGTGCAACTTCACCAATGTGCCTGAGACCCACTATGATGCGACCAGCCTTACAGAGAACAGCCAGTATGACTTCCGTGTCATTGCTAAGAATGCAGCTGGATTGTTCAGCGAGCCATCTGACAACACTGGCCCCATCACTGTTAAGGATGATGTGGATCCACCACGCATCATGATGGATGTCAAGTTCAGAGAGACAGTGTTTGTGAAAGCAGGAGAAACTCTGAAGATTGATGCTGATCTTTCGGGACGTCCTGCCCCTGTTATTTCCTGGACCAAAGATGGCAAAGACATTGAGCTGAGAGCCAGAATCCAGATTATTTCAACCGATACCAGCACTTCTGTTGTGGTGAAGGATTGCGTCAGAAGAGATTCTGGACAGTATGTCCTGACTCTACAGAATATTGCTGGAAGAGTTACCATGCCAATAAACTGTGTGATCATAGATAAACCAGGACCAGCAGCAGGACCTCTGCAGATCACAGGTCTCACAGCTGAGGTGTGCACGCTCTCATGGGGTCCTCCTCAGGAGAAGGGTGGTGCTGATATCACACATTATGTTGTTGAGAAGCGTGAGACCAGCCGCTTGGCATGGACCATGGTGAAGGGAGATGTCACAAATACATACTTTAAAGTCACAGGATTGCTCAAGGGCAATGAATATATCTTCAGGGTTCTGGCTGTCAACAAATATGGACTTGGTGAGTCTTTGGAGAGTGATGCTATAAAAATTACAGATCCATACTCTGTTCCCACTGCTCCAGCTAGTGTTGATGTTATTGCCATAACTGGAGATTCAATGACTCTTACCTGGTGCAAACCAGTCAGTGATGGAGGCAGTGCCATCACTGGATATGTGATTGAGCGCCGTGAGAAGACAGGTATGCGCTGGATCCGTGTGAACAGAGATCCAGTTGTCGAATGTACTGCAGTAGCAACCAAACTGCGCAAGGGCTGTGAGTATGACTTCAGAGTCTATGCTGAAAATGCAGCTGGTCTGAGTCCTCCAAGTGAACACTCTCCATCATTCAGACCAGTGGATCCTCTGGTTGTTCCTTCTCGCCCAACCAAGCCAAAGATTGTCAGCTCAACCAAGGACACTGTGTCCATTGTCTGGAAACCACCAACAGATGATGGTGGTGCTCCCATCCTTGGATACAGTGTAGAATACAGAGACTATATCTGCAAACCAAAGCCAGAGGTTGAAGAAGATGAGGAAGAATATGAGGAGGAGGAAGAGGAGGTACCTGAGTCACCCGAAGAACTAGCAAGATGGGTTGAGGCTATCCCTCTTACCAAGAGCTTAGAGTTCACAATCACTGGGCTAAAGACAGATGCACAATATGAATTCTGTGTCAAAGCAATAAACAAAGTTGGCAGCAGTGCACGTAGCCCATATTCAGATGGAGCTGCAGCAATGGACAGAACTGCAGAGCCATCGTTTGATGTTGACATTGAGATGCGTAAAGTACTCATTGTTAAGCATAGCTCAGCATTTACTCTCAATGTTCCATTCAAGGGCAAACCCGTGCCATCAGTGGCATGGGCCAAGGAGGGTGTTGATCTAAAGGTCAGAGGAACTATTGAATCAACAGTATCCAGTACTTCACTGACCATTGAGAAGTCCACTAGAAACGACTCTGGAGAGTACTGTGTTACAATTGAATCACCATTAGGAAAAGCAACGCTGCCCATGGTTGTCAAGGTGCTTGATTCTCCCGGGCCCCCTGTCAATGTTAAAGTTTCAGCAGTGACTAGGGATTCTGCAACCCTCACTTGGGAAGCTCCGGAGAATGATGGTGGTGATGCAGTGAAGGCCTACCATGTTGAAAAACGTGAAGCCAGTAAGAAGGCCTGGGTGTCTGTGACCAGCAACTGCCATGCAATGACTTACAAGGTGGAAGACCTGCAGGAGGGAGCCACTTATTACTTCAGAGTTATTGGAGAAAATGAGTATGGAGTGGGCGTACCTCAAGAAGCCAAGTCTGGAACAAAGATTACAGGTAACATATGAACTGACTCTTTTTAAATGATTGATTTTATACAGCTGTTATCATATTAAGAAAATGTGCCTAACAAAACATCTCACTGTCTATTACAGAGGTTCCAAGTCCACCCATGAAACTTGGGGTTACAAATGTTACCAAGGACAGCATTACAATTGCCTGGACAAGACCAGAATACGATGGTGGTAGCAGAGTTACTGGTTACCTTATTGAAGCCATGGAGAAGGGGCAGAACAAGTGGGTGAAGTGTACCACAGTGAGGACCATGACCCACACTATCAAGAGCCTGAGGGAGGGTGCAGAGTACTTCTTCAGAGTCAGTGCTGAGAACCATGCTGGACTCAGTGAACCAAAGGAGATGATCGTACCTGTTATTGTCAAAGAAATACGGGGTATTTTTTCTAGCTTTACTACTACATTAGTATATTATATATATTTATATTAGTTCAGTCAAAGGAATTTAAAACATTATATACATTAAAAAAAAGAAGCCATGTTTGTTTTTGAACATTCTGTTTGGTTTGACTGTGACATTCCTAATCCCCTCCTTGTCTTATTTTTTCAACAGAGGCTCCAGAGTTTGACCTGAAGAACTACCCCAAGAACACAGTTTATGTGAGAGCAGGATCCAACTTAACCTTTGAAATCCCTCTCACAGGCAGACCTTTGCCAAAGGTGACAATGTCCAAGAACAATGTTGTCATCAAGGGATCCAAGAGGCTGCTAACAGAAGTAACTCCAGACAGTTTAATCATCACCCTCAATGAGAGCATTGCAAGTGATGCTGGCAAGTATGAAGTTACCGCCTCAAATGTGGGAGGTACAACCAAGATCTTCCTCAACTTTGTTGTGCTGGACAGACCCGGACCTCCTATTGGTCCAGTTGAGATTGGAGAGGTTGGAGAGACCACAGTATGTCTGAAATGGGCTCCTCCAGAGTATGATGGTGGTAGTCCTGTTACCAACTACATTGTTCTAAAACGTGAAACTAGCACTCCTACCTGGGCAGAGGTGTCAACAAGCATTGCCAGAAACTTGATCAAGGTGACTAAGCTGACTAAGGGAGAGGAGTATCAGTTCAGAATCAAGGCTGAGAATCGCCACGGTGTCAGTGACCACATTGACAGCAAGCCAGTCATGATAAAGCTTCCATACAGTAAGTCAATACAGTTGGATACAAGTTGGCAATAATACATGTGTATAAGTGATGAAAAAGTTGTGAAAACTAACATGAATGCTGTCTATTACAGCCACCCCCGGACCTCCATCCACACCATGGCTCGGCTTTGTATCCAGAGAGAGCCTGACGGTTTGTTGGAATGAGCCTGTCAATGATGGTGGAAACTCTGTGATTGGATACCATCTCCAGATGAAGGAGAGGAGTAGCATCCTCTGGCAGAAGGTCAATAAAACAGCAATCTCAGGAAACCAGTGGCGTGTCACAAACATTTGCCCTGGCCTCATATATGAATTCAAGGTGGCTGCTGAAAATGCTGCTGGCATTGGAAAGTTGAGCAAGACGTCTGAGGAGGTGATTGCCATTGATGCCTGCGGTAAGTATATCTAATTATCTCCAGACTGAGTGCCTTAAATAATATAGACAATAGATTTAATTGAAATTGCACCTTCTCATGTTACAGAGCCTCCAGCAAACGTCCACATCACCGAAGTCACCAAGAACTCGGTCAGCCTTGCCTGGCAGAGGCCTCCATACGATGGTGGCAGCAAGATTACTGGCTACAGTGTGGAGAGGAGGGAACCTGCCAGTGGTAGATGGGTGAAGGCCAACTTTACAAACATCATTGAGATGGGCTTCACTGTATCTGGATTGAACCAGGATGAGTCTTATGAGTTCAGAGTGTATGCCAAGAATGCTGTTGGGTCTGTCAGCAACCCATCTCTCATTGCTGGCCCAGTCACTTGTGTCGACGCTTGTGGTGAGTTTTTGATTTGTGTCTATGGTTACATGTTTTGTTAACTTTTATTGGACTTATTAATGGATTAATTATATTGTTATCTTGTGTCCCACAGGTGCACCAGCCATTGACCTTCCTCCAGAGTATCTGGATGTTGTTCAGTACAAGGCTGGATCTTCAGTTAAGCTTAGAGTTGGAATCATCGCCAAGCCTCTGCCAACCATTGAGTGGGCCAAGGATGGAAAGGAGCTGGTAGCAACCTCTGTAATGTCTGTTGAAAGCACAACTGAGTCTTCTGCTGTTCTGATCAAGGATGCAGCACGCCTTCACACAGGCTCATATGAGATCAAGATCAAGAATGTTCTGGGCTCAGCTTCTGCTACTATCAGGATTGAAATCCTCGGTATTTAAAAATTCCCGCCTCACCACTTCATATTTCCAGAATTATGAAATCTTAATCAATTTGAATTAAGACACTTGTAGTTAATGCTCTTCCTTTTTTTTTTTTTTTTTTTTACCTTTTTTCAGATAAACCTGGACCTCCAGCCGGTTTGATCAACTTCAACGCTATCTCAGCAGACAGGATTGTCTTTAGCTGGGAGCCTGTGCCCGAGTCTGACCAGGGAGGTAACAAGGTGACCCACTACATTGTTGAGAGGCGGGAAACCAGCCGAGTGGTCTGGTCCACAGTTTCAGACCATCACGAGCAGACACATATCAGTGTTGGCAAGCTGTTGCGTGGAAATGAGTATGTGTTCCGTGTCATGGGTGTTAATAAGTACGGCGTTGGAGAGGCACTGGAGTCTGAGCCTGTCGTCGCCAAGAATGCCTTCGGTACGTCTGGGACTGTAAAGTGCTGTGAAAAATATTTGGATCATAACAATCTAAATGTATCAAAAATTGTTATGAAAGTTCTCATTTGCATTTTTTTTACTATACATTTCTCTAGTAACTCCTGGGCAGCCTCATACTCCTGAGGTGAACATCATCACTAAGACCACCATGGTGGTAGAATGGAACAAACCAGGTGTAGACGGAGGTAGCACCGTGACGGGCTACTATCTGGAAAGACGTGACAAGAAGAGCTCACGCTGGATCAGAGTTTACAAAGACCCTGTCACTGACATCAAACAGACGGTCTACCATCTGACAGAAGGAAATGAGTACCAATATCGTGTCTGTGCCATTA
The DNA here is from genome assembly GCF_000972845.2 of Larimichthys crocea. Taxonomy (NCBI): domain Eukaryota; kingdom Metazoa; phylum Chordata; class Actinopteri; family Sciaenidae; genus Larimichthys; species Larimichthys crocea. The sequence goes on from NW_020852647.1 coordinate 208,114, forward strand.
ACAAGGCTGGAGAGGGACCGTTCTCTGATGCATCAGACTACTACAAGGCTGCTGACCCAGTTGGTAAGTGGGCTAACATTCACAAGTTTACAACAGAAGATAAATCTACACACACACCTAATAATTACATTGTACTTACAGATCCACCATATGAGCCACGCAAGCTGAAGGTGGTGGACTCTACCAAGACTTCCATCACTTTGGGCTGGTCCAAGCCAGAATGGGATGGAGGCAGCGAAGTCACCAGCTACATGGTGGAGAAGCTTGTTGAGGGAGAGGAAGAATGGTCTATGATTACCACCAAGGGAGAGGCCAAGACAACAGAGTACACGGTCCACAACTTGAAACCAGATGTCAATTACTTCTTCAGAGTCTCTGCAGTCAACTGTGCTGGCCGTGGAGATCCTTTGGAGATGACTGAGCCTGTGCAAGCCAAGGATATCCTGGGTAAGTTAATTACTGGGATTGTAAACGGTTTCAGTGTGTTCAGCTTATGTCACGTCTTGCATTGTTCTAACATTGCTCACATACAGCAGTCACTGTGTAACCTTGAATATTCTTCTTGATTTTCACAGAGGAGGCTCAGATTGACTCAGATGTGGCCATGAGGACTCACTACATTGTGAAGGCTGGTAAGGATGTGGAGCTGTCTGTTCCTCTGAAGGGCAGACCTGCTCCCACTGCTTCCTGGAGCAAGGGAGAAGAATGCATCGATCACGACCCCAAATATGAGTTCCACCACTCAGACACTAGCTCAGTCCTTGTCATTCGTGAGGTGACCAGGCTTGACACTGGAAAGTACACAGTAAAGATAGAGAATGGTGTGGGAGAGCCGAAGACACTGACTCTGTCTGTGAAGGTCCAGGATACTCCAGCTCAGTGCAGGAATCTGGTCATGAAGGATGTGACCCGTGGAAAGGTCACTCTCTGCTGGGAGCCTCCACTCCTCGATGGTGGTGCTGAGATCACAAACTACATTGTTGAGAAGAGGGACTCCTCCAAGAGATCCTACTCTGCAGTGACAAACAAATGCACAGACCTGACATACACCATTGAAGATCTCTCAGAGAAGACATCCTTCTTCTTCCGTGTGTTGGCAGAGAATGAGAACGGTGTTGGTGATCCATGTGAAACTCTTGAGCCTGTGAAAGCTACAGAGACTCCAGGACCAGTAAAAGAGGTCGCTATGAAGGATTCATCAAAGACTTCTGTCACTCTGCAGTGGCTGAAGCCTGATTATGATGGTGGTAGCATCATCTCTGACTATGTCATCGAGAAGAAACTCAGTAAGGAGGAATGGTCATTGGGAGGAACCAGCAAACAGTGTGAGTTTGAGGTCAAGAAACTTAAGGAGCACTCGGACATGTTCTTCAGAGTTGCCGCCAGGAATGAGAAGGGGCAGGGTGACTTTGTTGAGATTGGACCTATCAAGGTTATTGACTACATTATAACACCTGAGGCAAGCCTGGCAGAGTACCCAGATGGCAGAATAAGTGTTCGCCTGGGTCACAATGTGCACATCGAGCTGCCATACAAAGGTAAACCCAGACCTGGTATTCTGTGGATGAAGGACAACCTACCTCTGAAGGAAAGTGACCAAGTGCGCTTCAAGAAGACAGAAAACAAAGCCACTCTGATGATTAAGAACGTGAATAAGGAAAATGAGGGTAAATACACCCTTACCCTTGACAACAAGGTCAACAGGAGATCCTTCCACATCCACGTCATTACACTTGGACCACCATCAAAGCCTGTTGGACCTATTCGCCTGGATGAAGTGAGAGCTGAGAGCATCATGATCTCCTGGGATGAACCCAATGATGACGGAGGTGGAGACATCACTTGCTACGCTGTGGAGAAGCGTGACACCTCCCAATCTGACTGGAAGATGGCCTGCTCCAGCGTACAGGGTACTCAGTTCAGGATCCCCAATCTGATTAAGGGTGTCCAGTACCAGTTCAGAGTGTGTGCTGAGAACAGATATGGTGTCAGCGAGCCTCTGGTCTCACAGATGATCATTGCCAAGCACCAGTTCAGGCCTCCTGGCCCACCAGGCAAGCCTGTTGTGTACAATGTCACCAATGATGGAATGACCATCCAGTGGGAGCAGCCCATCTATGATGGTGGCACCCCCATCCAGGGCTTCCATGTGGAGAAGAAGGAAAAGAACAGCATCATGTGGCAAAAGGTGAACACAATTTTGATCAAAGAAACAGACTTCAGAATCTTGGAGCTCATTGAAGGCCTTGAGTACTCCTTCAGAGTCTACGCCCAGAACGATGCTGGCTTCAGTCGAATGAGTGACGAGAGCAAGGCAACAATGGCTGTCAGTCCTGTTGGTGAGTGCTGATTCAGACAATTACATCACAAAATCTTTTCTGCTCTGAAACATGGATAACATGAAGTTAGAATGAAACCAAGTTAAAAAATGTATCTCATCTATTTCAGATCCTCCTGGCCAGCCCGACTACACTGATGTGACTAGTGACTCAGTGGCACTGAAATGGGATGCACCTAAACGCGACGGTGGTAGCAAGATTGTTGGCTACAATGTTGAGAAACGCCAAGGGAATGGCCGCTGGTTCAAGGCCAACTTGACTGATGTACATGACTGCCAGTACACTGTCACAGGGTTGGCAACAAATGAACGCTACGAGTTCAGAGTGATTGCCAGAAATGCTATCGGTGTTGTTAGTCCTCCATCCAACTCCTCTGGCATGATTGCAGTCAGAAATGAAAACGGTGAGTAATCTTAGGTTGTTAGTTGTAATATTCAACCTCAGGACTGGTAAATAATGCAGCTGATGAAACCATACCTCTCAGCTAAACACTGTAAACTAATCCCTCTGTTGTTTCTCAAAACCAGCTCCTCCAAACATTCAGTTTGGCCCAGAGTACTTTGATGGCTTGACAGTCAAGGCAGGAGACAACATCAGGCTGAAGGTGGCCATCACTGGACGCCCTGTTCCCAAGGTCATCTGGTTCAGAGATGGTGTTGAGATAACCAAAAAGATGATGGACATCATCAACGTAGCTGGATCCAGCACCCTGTTTGTCAGGGATGCTGATCGCACACACCGCGGCCTCTACACTGTGGAGGCTATCAATGGATCTGGAAACAAGAAGGAGAACATCCTTGTTCAAGTCCAAGGTACGCAGTTTGATTATTTTCTTCCTTATGTTGGAATGCAGTTGTTTACATTGTTTTTATTTTCTTTTATAACTTCTTTCTCACACACCTTCATGTTGTAGACACTCCTGGAGAGCCTATTGGACCCATTGTTTTCAGCCAGATCTCAGAGGGCAAATGCACTCTGTCTTGGACCGCACCAGAGAACGATGGCTGCTCTGAGATTTCACATTATATCATTGAGAAGCGTGAGACGGCCAAGATCTCCTGGGCCTTGGTGTCTGATGAATGTAAGGAGTGCACTTTCAATGCAAGCAAGCTCATCAAGACCAATGAGTACCAGTTCAGAGTCTCTGCTGTGAACAAGTTTGGAGTTGGCAGACCTTTGGAGTCCAGCCCCATCATTGCTCAGCTGCAATACAGTAAGTGCAAAGTTGGAAAGTTTTATATGTATTCTATATATTCTATATATGTTTCCTATATTTAGTCAATGCAGACATTCGACTAATTTATTAAAATTGTTTCCCTCAGCTACTCCTGATGCTCCAGGCACTCCTGACTCTACTGAGGTGACAGGAGAGAGCATTACCCTGTCCTGGACTCCTCCGTCATCTGATGGTGGAAACCCCATTCAGTATTACATCCTGGAGAAACGAGAGAAGAAGACTACCCGGTTCTACAAAGTTATTACCAAGAAACCCATTGTTGAATGCGCTCACAAGGTGCTCCATCTGACAGAGGACATGGAGTATGAGTTCCGTGTGATGGCTGTGAATGATGCTGGTGTTGGAACTCCAAGTAACATCTCTGTGCCTATCAGAGCTGCTGAGCCAAAGGATATTCCTTGTGCGCCATCTGTGATCTGTGTGTCAGACTCCACCAACACCTCCATTAGCCTGGAATGGACCAGGCCTGCGGATGACGGTGGCATGGAGATCATGGGCTACATCATTGAGATGGTAAAGGCAGGAGAGACTGAATGGAAGAGAATGAATGAGCAGCTGGTGGCAGAAACAAATTATGTGGTAACAGGTCTCCAGACAGGAGCTGAGTACAAGTTCCGCGTCGCAGCTGTCAATCATGTTGGTAGAGGAGACGACAAGGAGATTGAAGAGCCAGCTCAGGCTGTAGACAGGCTAACAGCACCACAAGTTGACATTGATGCCACCTTCAAGCAGACACACATTGTCAAGGCTGGAGGTTCAGTGTGCCTGGGCATCTACTTCAGAGGAAAGCCAATTCCCACGGCCACCTGGGTGAAGGAAGAAGGAGAGCTGGGTGTGCTGTCTGAGATCACAACCACAGATGGCTACAGTTCTCTGAGTATTGGAAAGTGCTCAAGAAATGATACAGGAAAATACACCGTTAACCTGGAGAATACTAGTGGCAGCAAGGCCATTACATTCACTGTAAGGGTGATGGACACTCCTGGACCTCCACAGGCTGTCGCCTTTAAGGAGGTGACCAGAGGCTCAGTCACAATCACCTGGGAGCCACCTGTGAATGACGGTGGAGCCCGAATCCATCACTATATTGTTGAAAGACGAGAAGGTAGCCGCCGCACTTGGCAGCAGTCTGGTGGCAAGTGTACACAGCATATCCTGAAGATCGAGGACCTGCTGGAGGGAGTGCCATACTTCTTCAGAGTCTCCGCTGAAAACCAGTATGGTGTGGGTGAGGCATTTGAGCTGCCCGAGCCTGTTTCTGCCACCGCAGAACCAGCATCTCCAAAGAGAATGGACATCCTGGACACAACAGACAACTCTGTGTTCCTGGGCTGGCTTAAACCAGAGCATGATGGCGGTAGCCGCATCCAGGGTTATGTCATTGAGGCTAGGCCAAAGGGTACAGAGAAATGGGTTGTGGTTGGCACTACAAAGAATCTCACCTATATGGTTGAGAAGCTCAACAAAGGCGATGAGTATGACTTCCGTGTGAAGGCTAAGAATGAAGCCGGCTACAGCAAGCCGAGGGAAACTCTGGCCCCTGCACTGGTTAAAGAGCCTCACATTGAACCTGCTGCTGACCTCAGCGAGATCACCGACCAGCTGGTCACAAGCAGGTCTGGCAGTGCCTTCACCATCGATGTTCCCATCAGTGGTAGACCTGCTCCTAAGGTCACTTGGAAGCTGGAGGAGATGAGACTAAAGAGCTCAGACAGAGTCTCCATCATAACAACTAAGAACAGAACCAGTATCACAGTCAAGGACGCCATGAGAGGAGATGGTGGTAAATACTACCTGACCCTGGAAAATGTGGCAGGAACAAGGACCTTCACTATTGAAGTTAATGTCACAGGTAGACCCAGTCCTCCAACCGGGCCCATTGAAATCTCATGCATCACCTCTGAGTCCTGCGTTATTAGCTGGCAACCACCAGAGGATGATGGTGGCACTGATATTACCAACTACATTGTGGAGAAGCGTGAGTCTGGCTCCACTGCCTGGCAGCTGATCAACTCCAGCGTAAAGCGAACAACTCTCCACGTCAGTCATCTGACCAAGTACATGCAGTACACATTCAGGGTCTCTGCCGAGAATAGATTTGGTGTCAGCAAGCCCACAGAGTCTGAGACTATAGTTGCAGAGCATCCTTTCAGTGAGTACTCCTTCATAAGCTTTTACCTTATTCAGTAATTTAACATGTCAATGATAAACAACAGACATACGTTTGTATGCATTTCTTAGACTGTTAGAATTTAAACTAAAACATTTTTCTTTTTTTTTATCACAGCACCTCCTGGCCCACCAACAAAACCTACAGTCTTCAACGTCACTGCTAACACAATGACCATGAAATGGGAGGAGCCCTATCATGATGGTGGAAGCAAGGTTACCGGCTACTGGATTGAGAAGAAGGAGAGGAACAACATCCTGTGGGTGAGAGAGAACAAGATCCCTTGCTTTGAGTGCTACTCCAAGGTTGAGGGTCTGGTTGAAGGCCTGGAATATCAGTTCAGGGTTTATGCCATGAACAGTGCTGGACTGAGCAAAGCCAGCGAGGCCTCCAAGGGAGCAGTTGCTCAAAATCCAGTTGGTGAGTTTTAAGTTTACTATCACACTATCCAGTTACTTTTCACTTAATTTTCCAATGCCAGTATCTTCCTACATGTCTGATCAAATGCTGATGTGCTTTTAGATCCACCAAGTAAACCAGAAGTCACAAATGTTACAAGAACCACCGTCTCCCTCAAATGGTCATCTCCGCTGAATGATGGTGGCAGTCCCATTGTGGGCTACATCATCGAGCGCAAGCCATACACCTTGACCGGTGAGGGCCGCTGGCTCAAGTGTAACTACACCAATGTGACAGAGACGTTCTACACTGTTACCGCCTTGGGAGAGGGAGAGCCCTATGAGTTCAGAATCATCGCCAAGAATGCCAACCAGGTCTTTAGCAGGCCCTCAGAGACTACCGGCTCTGTGCAGTGCAAGACCGACTTCGGTAACGTCTGCATTTCTGATTGGTATACAGTACCATCAATACAGCTCATTTTCACACTTCTGACTATGTTCATTTTGTCTACCCAACAGAGCCTCCAAAGGCCCAGCTGGATAGTAAACTCCTGTCTGAAACTGTGAAGGTCAGGGCTGGTTCAGACCTGGTTCTGGATGCTGCAGTGGGAGGCAGACCTGACCCCAAGTCTTCGTGGTCCAAGGGCAACAGGGACCTGGAGTTGTGTGAAAAGTACCACGTACAGTACACTCCCACCAAGGCAATGGCCATCATCAAATTCTGTGACAGAGATGACACAGGAAAGTACATTCTCACAGTCAGGAATGTGAGTGGAACCAAGACTGCTGAGGTTAACGTCAAAGTACTTGATACCCCCGGAGTATGTGAAGGCAGCATTGAGATTAGCAAAATCACAGAGGAGTCATGCACACTGAGCTGGAAGCCTCCTCTGGAGGACGGCGGTGACGAGGTCTCCCACTACATTGTAGAGAGGCGCGACACCAACAGACTCAACTGGGTCATAATGGATGCAGAGTGCAAGGAGCTGACCTGCAACATCACCAGGCTTTTCAAGAACACAGAGTACCTGTTCAGAATCAGAGGAGTCAACAAGTACGGACCTGGAGTATACCTCCAGTCAGAGCCCATGTTCGCCAGAAACACTTTCAGTAAGTACAACAGTCAGGTCATTGTGAATAAAAACTGATAAACAATGCTTTCAAAATCTCTGAGGCCAAACAGATCTTGCTCTTTTATTTTAAACACTAAATTACCTTTTCTTTCCTTCAGCGGTGCCAAGTCCTCCTGATGCTCCAGAGATCTTGGTCTCAGGAAAGGACTTTGCCACCATTCAGTGGCTGAAGCCTGAGAGCGATGGTGGCAGCCCGTTGATCCATTACCTGGTGGAGAGGCGCGAGAGAAAGAGTGCTCGCTGGGTGAAGGTGAATAGGGATGGAGCTCACCTGGACACTACGCTCAAGGTGTCTGACTTGATCGAAGGCAACATCTACCAATTCAGAGTGACAGCCATCAACAAGGCCGGAGAGAGTGAACCCAGCAAGGTTTCTCTGTATGTTGTTTGCAGAGTGCCAACATGTAAGTCTAAATACAACCGTAGATCTGACTGATGATCTGAAATCTGTCCTTTATGAACTACGTCCATAATCTTCATTCCTGTATTCTCTCCTCTAAGGCACCCCTGCTCCTCCTTCTATTCCTCGTATCACTGATACCCATGCTGACAGCATCAGTCTAGCCTGGTCCCGCCCTGTGGAGGACGGAGGAGCCGATGTGATCGGCTACATCCTGGAGATGCAGGAAGCTGGAGCCGAGGAATGGAAGAAGGCCCATGAAAAGACCCTGCGTGGTACAGAGTATGTGGTGACTGGACTTACTGCGGGCAAGAAGTACTGCTTCAGAGTGGCTGGCATCAACATCAATGGTACAGGAGACTTCAGTGAACCATGTGCTGAGACTGAGCCAGTGGAGAGAATTGGTAAGTCATCTGGAATGATTTTCCTTCTTTCAATACAGTAAATATCATTTGTAAGTCTTTCATGATGTGGTAGCATTAAAATTTCCAACATTTCAAATCATTTGCTTTTGCTCACACAGAAACTCCTGACTTTGAGCTGCACGATGACCTGAAGAAGACCATCTGCTTGCGTGCTGGCGGCTCCCTCCGTCTGTTCGTAAAGGTTACTGGCCGTCCAATGCCCACCCTCACATGGAGTAAGCCTGATGTTGACCTCCACAACAGAGGATTTATTGAAGTCACCAGCACGTCCACAACACTCATCATTGATAAGGTCCACCGCTATGACGCTGGCAAATACACACTGGTGGCTGAGAACTCTGCTGGAAAACAGGAAGCCAACATTCTGGTTAAGGTCTATGGTAAGTGCCATTGATTTTATGTGGTATAGAAGCTTTTGGAAAGTTTTATTAATATAAAATACTGAACAAAATATTTCCATTGTTAGATACTCCTGGACCAACTGGACCAATTAAGATAAAAGAGCTGACAAAGGAGTCTATTACAATCTCTTGGGAAGCCCCAACCGTGGATGGCGGAGCTCCTGTCAACAACTACATCATTGAGCGACGTGAGGCCTCCATGAGAGCCTACAAGACTGTCACAAGCAAGTGCAGTAAGACATCCTACAAGATCGACGGCCTGATGGAGGGTATGCTGTACTACTTCCGGGTCCTCCCTGAGAACATCTATGGCGTCGGTGAGCCTTGCGAGACTCCGGACGTCATCCTGGCTTGTGATGTGCCTCTGCCACCACAAAAGCTGGAAGTGATCGACGTCACCAAGAGCACTGTTGTCCTGGGCTGGGAGAAGCCCGAGCATGACGGTGGCAGCAGACTGTCGGGCTACGTCATTGAAGCCTGCAAGTTTGGCACCGACAAGTGGATGAAGGTGGCCACGCTGAAGATCACAGACTTTGAACACACCATTGACAAGCTGAATGAGAATGAGCAGTACTTGTTCAGGGTCAGAGCAGTCAACAGCAGAGGAGCCTCCGAGCCCAAAGAGCTTGTTGCACCCATCACTGTACAGGAACAGAGAGGTAACAGTGTGCTTCATGCAATCAAACAAGATATGGTTAACGTACATGTTAACATAGTATCTTTTTTCTCTTTCCAGTCATGCCTGTGGTGGACTTCTCCAGTATTCCTCAGAAGGTTGTCAATGTCCTGGCCGGCAAGACTCTGGAGCTGGATCTGCCCATCATTGGCAGACCTCCTCCAGTCTGCTCCTGGTATTTCAGTGATAACAGACTAAAAATCACAGACCGTGTCAAGGTCAAGAGCACTGGCAAGTTCTCCAAACTGACTATGTCTGACACCACCATTGACGACACTGGTGACTACACCCTGGAAGTGAAGAATGCTGTTGGTGTCATCAAAGAGGTCATCAAGGTCATCATCCTCTGTAAGAAACCATCCCTCATTTGGTATTTTTGTTTCATCATTTGTTGTTGTCATTATCAAGAGCAGGTTACAGTAAAGTCTGGTGGTGTTACCGGCAATCAAAGTGTTTCCCTTTAGCCAGTTGAGTTGGCTGCAACCATTAATTTTAATCCCCTTTTTACCAGCTAAACCTGATGAACCAAATGGACCCATTAGGTTTGATGAGATCGATGCCACCACCGTCACCTGCAGCTGGGATCCTCCAGTCAGAGATGGTGGAGCTCCCATCAGCGGCTACGCAGTGGAGCAGCGTGATGCTCACAAACCCGGCTGGGTACCTGTTTGTGATGTTAGCCGACCAACCTTCAAGTTTGAGAACCTGATTGAAGGAGATGAGTACGTCTTCCGTGCAGCTGCCATTAATCGTTACGGCACTGGAGAGTTCCTGCAGTCTGAGAATGTTACCTGCAGGAGCATGAAAAGTAAGATTTTCTTTACTTTTACACATTTAGCCAATATTACTACACAAACAGTGTTATGTACAGATATATAGAAAGATGTTTTCCTTCTCCATAGATGTGTCTGGACCTCCTGGACGTCCAACTGTCTTTGACGTTTCTCGTGATGGCATGACTGTGGCCTGGAACCCACCAGATGAAGATGGTGGCCTTGAGGTTTCTGGATACATTATTGAACGCAAAGAAGTCAGGTCTGACAGATGGGTGCGTGCCAACAAGAACCCCATCACCATGACCCGATACAGGTCCACCGAGCTAATCGAGGGCCTGGAGTATGAACACAGGATCACCGCCATCAATGCCAGAGGACTGAGCAAACCAAGTCTGCCATCAAAACCAGCAGTCGCAACAGATCCCATTGGTAAGAGAACAGTTTGAGAAAACTTTGTTATATACAGTATAAATGTAGTACAGATGCATTTCAAATACTGACATGCTTCTCTTCCCCGCTCAGATCCACCTGGCTGTCCTCAGAACCCAAGGATCACAGACACCACCAAGTCCACCGTGTCACTGGCTTGGAGTCCTCCCGATGATGAGGGAGATGCAAGAGTGGACGGTTACCTTATTGAGATGCAGAAGGTGGGCACCATGGCCTGGATCAAGTGCAACACCACGCCATCTCTGATCTGCGAGTACACGCTGACCAACATGCCGCAAGGAGAGGAGTTCAAGTTCCACGTGATGGCCTGCAATGCAGGTGGCTCTGGAGAACCTGCTGAGGTGCCTGGAACTGTTACTGTGACTGAGATGCTTGGTAAGGATGCAGAGGTTACATTAACTACACCTGCAATAAGATCACTGTGTATGTTTAAGATAACTGAAAAAAACGAAATAAATCAAACTGTCATTGTTCTCTAGAATCTCCTGACTACGACCTGGAGCTCAAATACAAAGACGTGTACGTGGTCCGCCAGGGAGGAGTGGTTAGACTGTCTCTACCCATCAAGGGTAAACCTCATCCAACCTGCAAGTGGTCAAAGGATGGCGGTGCAGTCTCCACTATGGCCATGATTGCCTCCACCGAGGACGCCAGTGAGCTGGTGATCAAGGGAGCCGAGAGGAGCGACACAGGCGTGTATGACCTCCTGCTGGAGAATAAGGTTGGCAAGAAGAAAGCCCAAATCAAGGTGAAGGTAATCGGCCGCCCAAGTGCTCCAGAGGGACCACTGGTCTTTGAGGAGATCCAGGCCAATTCTGTCAAGGTGTCCTGGAAGGCACCCACGGATGATGGTGGCTCAGATATCCTGGGTTACATTGTAGAAAGACGTGAGGCAGCCAGAAACGCCTGGTACACTGTGGACTCCAGAGTGACTGACACTCAGCTGGTTGTCAAGGGCCTGAAGGAGGGAACAGAGTACCACTTCAAGGTTACGGCTGAGAACTCCTTTGGAATCAGCTCCTCTCTGAAATCAGAGCAGCCACTGGTGCCCAAGACACCTCTCTGTAAGTGTTCCTTTTCTTCAGTCAGTCGCCAGTCACGTGTGTTTAAACAGTTTGAAATCATTCACTACTAATCTGTGTTTTTCAAACCAGGTCCCCCTGAGCCTTCAAGCACTCCACCAGAGATTATGGATGTCACAAAGAGCTCTGTGGCATTGGCCTGGTCCAGACCAAAGGACGACGGTGGCTCTGCAATCACTGGCTACTTTGTTGAGTACAAGGTGGTGTCCACTGAGACTTGGTCCCGCCACGAGAACAAGATCACTTCCACTATGTTTACTCTGCCTGGACTCACCCCTGATGCAGACTACCAGTTCCGCATTGTTGCTGTAAACAACATTGGCGAGAGTGAGGCTGGTCCTGTGTCTGACGCAGTCACATGCAAGGATCCATTCGGTGAGCCTCCTCAATCAAATGTGGTTTGTGTTGGTGTCAGTGAGTCACAAAAACAACTGATGATTAAACTTGTTTTTTGTTTCTTTCGCTCCAGACAAGCCAAGCCAACCAGGCGAGATCGACACAGTGAACGTGAAAAACAACTTCATCACCATCCGCTGGCAAGCTCCAGAGTGTGACGGTGGAAAGGAGGTCCTGGGCTACTGGGTGGAGTACAGGAAGTCCATTGAGAGCACCTGGAAGAAGTGCAACAAGCAGAGGCAGAAGGAAATGGAGTTGACCATGCCTGGACTGGCTGAGGCCACAGAGTACGAGTTCAGAGTGTTTGCTGAGAATGAGACAGGAATGAGCAGACCTCGTAGGACTGCCACATGCATCAAGACTAAACTGAGTGGTGAGTACACTGAAATGTAGTGTGAAAATAACTATTACCCAACTTGCTTGCCCAGAGAAACCTCATATAACTTTACATATGTGTTTCCTGTATAAATCTATAACTTGATTTTTACTTACAGTTGAAAATAAACCAAGCATGAGAAAGGAAATGGATGAAGTGACTGCCAAGCTTGGCCAGCCTGCTGTCATGAAGTGCCAGATTATTGGCAGACCTGTCCCTGACATCAAGTGGTATCATGCCGGCAAGGAGGTTGTTGAGTCCCGTAAGTACGAGATGAGCTCTGACGGCCGCAACCACTCCCTCTCTATCATGACTGACCAGCAAGAGGATGAGGGTGAGTACACCTGCAAGGCCATTAACGACGCCGGAGAAGCCGAGACCTCAGGTGTCCTGGTGTTGGAGGCTGCTCCATCCTTCCACCCTGACTACCCACTGAAGGAAACTTATTATGCCGGCCTGGGAACCACTCTGCGCATCCACGCCGTCTACATTGGTCGTCCTGAGCCAAAGATCATGTGGCTTCATGGTGCAAAGACTCTGGAGAACACAGAGGACATCAGCATTGAGACCACTGAGCACTACACTCACCTGATCATCAAGAATGTGCAGCGTAGAGTTCACGGAGGCAAATACAGGATCAGACTACACAACCACTTCGGCAGGGCTGACACTGCATTCAATGTTGAAATCTATGGTATGTTTGTATGATAGCAACAAAGCATGCATTTCAAAGGTGATATATTAAGATTCATAACTAATATCTAATATCCCTGTCTACAGACAAACCTGACATGCCTCAGGGTCCCATTGTGCTGGATGCCCTCCTGAAGAACTCTGTCATCATCAGCTGGAAGCCTCCCATGGACGACGGAGGCTGCATGATCACCAACTACATTGTAGAAAAGCGTGAGGACAAGGAGGGCACTGAATGGGAACTGGTGTCATCATCTATCAACGGCACATCTTGCCGTGTGCCGAATCTCACTGACAGTGCTGGATACTTCTTCCGTGTGTACGCCCAGAACCGCTACGGCAACAGTGTACCACTGGAGCTCGCTTCACCTATCCTCATCAAGAGCCAACTGGGTAAATCAAACACCAACTTTTAAAGTATTTTATGAATTCATGTCTAACGATATAAGCACAGAACTCTGATACACAGTACATACAGTTTACATGTAATCTGAACTGACAATGCTTTCCTGTCCACAGAGAGACCATCACCACCTCAGTCACCAGTTGTTTCTGGAATCACCAAGGACTCCTGCGTGGTTTCCTGGAAGCCTCCACTCAGCGATGGTGGCTCCAAGATCAAGAGCTACTGCCTTGAGAAGAAGCACAAGAAGGACAAGAAGGAATGGACTGAATGGACTCCAGTGACCACAGACGAAATTAAACAAACGGTGCTGTCCGTTAAGCGCCTGACGGAGGGCGTCGAGTACATCTTCCGCGTTAAGTGTGAGAACCTTGGAGGACAGAGCGACTACAGCGAGGAGACCGCTCCCATCATTACAGCCACAGCCATTGATGTTCGTGCTCCTGCCTTCAAGGAAGAGCTGAGGAACATGAGCGTCAAGTACAAGAGCAATGCTACCCTTGTCTGCAAAATCACAGGACAGCCCAAGCCTGTTATTAAATGGTTCAGGCGTGGAAAGGAAATCCACTCTGATGGAAAGAAGATCAAGATCCAGGAGTTCAAGGGAGGTTATCACCAGCTGGTCATCACCGAGGCTGATGAGGAAGACTCCACTGTGTACCAGATCAGGGCCACCAACCAGGGAGGTTCCATCTGTGCTACAATCTCTCTGGATGTTGAAAGTAAGTTTTATTTTTACAAACCTACCCAGCAGCACTAACCATGTTTTTTAATTTGAATTAAACACGACATCTCACTTAAACTATTTCTCTTATTTCTAGTTCCTGCTCAGATCCACCTGCCGAAGAACCTGAAGGACAAGGAAGCCATCCCTGCCCTGCGTGGAGAGGTGGTCAATATCAAGATACCTTTCGGTGGCAAACCAGATCCTGTCATCACATGGCAGAAGGGACAAGACCTGATTGACAGCAATGGCCACTACCAAGTCATTGTCACCAGATCATTCACATCTTTGGTGTTCCCCAACGGAGTGGAGAAGAAGGATGCTGGATTCTACATTGTTTGTGCCAAGAACAGATTTGGCATTGACCAGCAGACAGTTGAGCTGGATGTGGCTGACGTGCCTGATCCTCCACGTGGTGTCAAAGCCAGTGATGTCTCCAGAGACTCTGTCACACTGAACTGGGTGGCCCCAGCAAATGACGGCGGCAGCAAGGTCATCAACTACATCATTGAGAAGAGCCCCACCACTGCTGAGAGGTGGCAGCGTGTTGCCCAGTCCCGTGACACCCACTACACTGTCATCAATCTGTTTGGAGGAACCAGCTATCAGTTCAGAGTCATCGCTGAGAACAAGTTTGGACAGAGTGCTCCATCTGAAACCAGTGGACACGTCATGACCAAGGAGGACAAATCAAGAGTTCTGCTCTACGACAGAGAGGTTGATGATACCGGACGTGTACCAAGAGGCAAGGCTCAGCACTCCGAGGCCAAGAACCTGCACAATAAATATGCCATTGCAGAGGAATTGAGCAGAGGTCAGTTTGGTATTGTCCACCGCTGTGTTGACATCAGCTCTGAGAAGACCTACATGGTTAAGTTTGTCAAAGTGAGAGGTGCCGATCAAGCAATAGTTAAGAAAGAAATCGCAACACTGAATTTGGCCAAACACACTAACTACCTCCTCCTCCATGAGTCCTTCGACAGTCCAGAGGAGCTGGTCATGATCTATGACTTCATCTCTGGTGTCGACATCTTTGAGCGCCTTAACACAGCTGAGTTTGAGCTTAATGAGCGTGAGATCGCTAACTACATCAGGCAGATCTGCTCAGCTCTTGAGTTCTTGCATGCTCAGAGCTATGGACATTTTGATATCAGACCTGAGAACATTGTGTACACAACCAGGACCAGCTCCAATGTGAAGATTATTGAGTTGGGCCAGTCCAGACACCTGACTCCTGGAGATCAAATCAAGGTCCAGTATACTACTGCAGAGTATGCTGCCCCTGAGATTCACCAGTGTGACATGGTTAGCACTGTCACTGACATGTGGTCAGTCGGTGTCCTTGCCTATGTCCTTCTCAGTGGACTTAATCCATTCACAGCAGAAACCAACCAACAAATGATTGACAACATCTCCAACGCAGCATACAGCTATGATGACGAGTCCTTCAAGCAGGTCAGTGTTGAGTCATTAGACTTCACTGACCGCCTCATGACAAAGGAACGTAAGCACCGTATGACTGCCGCTGAGGCTCTGGCACATCCTTGGCTGACCAAGCCTGCAGAGGAGATCAGCACCAGAACGATCGCAACTGGCAGACATAAGAGATACTACCAGACAATGGTGAGGAAGGAGTGGAACACTGTCGTCTCTGCAGCCCGTGTGGCTAGCGGAGGATCCATCAGGTCCCAGCGTGGCGTCTTTGTTGCCAAGGTGAAGATTGCTCCATTTGAGAATGGCCCTGTTGGTGGGCAGATTGGCCATGCTGTGGTGAACGAGGGAGACAATGTGAAATTCACCTGCAACATTGAAAACTACGACAGCACTACTGAGGTGACATGGTACTGTGGCGTCAGGCAACTTGAAGCTGGTGACAAATATGAAATTGAATACGAGGATGGTCTGGCTGTGATCACCATCAACAAGGTCACAAGGTCAGACGATGGTACTTACAGATGCAAGATTGTGAATGAGTATGGTGAGGACAGTGCCTATGCAGAGCTGTTCATCAGCAGTGTTAGATCTTACCGGGACTTCTTCACCACCCGTGTGGTCAAGAAGACAAAGCGCAGAGTTGACACTGCCAGGATGCTCCAGAAGCCACCAGAGTTCACCCTGCCTCTCGTTAACCATACAGCCTACATGGGCGAGTCTGTGCGCTTTGGCGTCACCATCACCGTTCACCCTGAACCTCGTGTCATCTGGCACAAATCTGGACAGAAGCTCATCCCTGGACAGGATGACAAGAAATACACCTTCCTCACTGACAAGGGCCTGTACCAGTTGATTATCCATAACCTTGATGATCAGGATGATGCTGAGTACAGTGTAGTGGCCCGCAATAGGTACGGTGATGACAGCTGCAAGGCTCGTCTTACTGTTGTTCCTCGACCTAGTCCTGCAGATCTCACCCTGAGACCCATGTTTAAACGCCTGCTCGCAAACGTCGAGTGCAGGGAGGGCCAAAATGTGCGCTTTGAGATCAGAGTCTCTGGCCATCCAACACTGAAGTGGGAGAAGGACGGCACACCTTTGGCCTTTGGACCTTCTATTGAGGTCGTCCATGAAGGTCTGGATTACTATATCCTTCACGTAAGAGACACTCTGCCTGAGGACTCTGGTATCTACAGAGTTACTGCAACCAACTCTGCTGGGTCTGCCAGTTGTCAGGCCACACTTAAAGTTGAACGTGTCATTCATGTAAAGAAGGAATATGAGATGAGTAAAAAGGAGAAGGAGGAGGCAGCCGGAAAGGAGGAGTTAGACAAAAAGGTGAGGCTGTCTCAGATTTTGTCAGGCACTGTTATTATGCCTCTACCACCGGTGGCGGTACAGGCTGTCAGGGAGGCAGCCACCATGTTCAAACCTGCTGTGACAACCAAGAAGGGAGAGAAGACTGAGGCCGAGATAAAGAAAGAACAAGAGGAGAGGAAGAAGCGTGCAGATGAGAAGAGGCTGCGAATGCCGTACGTCGTTCCCACTCCTCGTGTTGTTAACCCAGCTGTCCTCGAGGAGGACGTGGAGATTAAGCACTTCAAGCCTCTCTCTGACATGAAATGGTACAAGAAGCTGAGGGATCAGTACGAGTTCCCCGAGCCGATGGAGAAGATCAAGCAGAAGAGGATGAAGCGTATTCGCCTCTCCAGGTGGGAGCAATTCTATGAGGTGCCTATCAGGATCAAGGACCAGTATAAGCCTAAGTGGCGCATCTCATTGTTGACCCAGGATGACTTGGAGACTGTGAGGCCTGCAAGGCACCGCACTCCTTCTCCTGAGATGGAGGCCTACCACAGGATCAGGAGGAGGTCTCTGGGTGACCTGTCGGACGAGGAGCTGCTGCTGCCCGTTAACGAGTACCTGTCAATGAAGAGAACTGAGGAGGAGAGGCTTCGTCTGGAAGATGAGCTGGAGCTTGGATACTCTGCCTCTCCACCTAGCCTCAGCCCAGTTCGCTTTGAGCTGTCCGCTTTGCGTCCCTCATCTCCTAGAAGAGTCTACAGTGATGACGAAGAGGGAGAAGAAGTCCGTAGATATGACTCCTACAGAGTTCCCTCTAAATATGAAGCTGGCCCAAGTTTTGTTGATCTTCGCCAGCGTCACGACAAAGCCACATACAAAGCTCCAAGACAGAAGCAGAGGGTGTATGAAGAAAGAGAAGATCAGGAGCTGCTGCGCCCACACAAAACTGCCCAGAGAATCTCCTCTTACAAGAGTGAACTCAAACGCATGGAGTTTGAAGAGAAGACTCGTACCACGAGGAAGGAAACAACCGTCACTGTTGCGACAGTCTCTGAGGAGCAATCAGAGCACCTGACAAGTTTGACCTCTGAATATATGCCTAAACCAATCAAGAAGCTCCCAGTGCATGAACCAGAGAGATCTCCTACCCCAGGAAAAGCTGCCAAGGCAGACGTGACCCTTCCAAGGGTCGACTTTGCTTCCAGATATGAAGAGAGAAAGCAGGCGCTCAGATCTGAGAGGAGGTCAGTGGAGAGCAAGGTGGAGGTGGTGACTCAGGCTCCCTTCAGTCTTGACCACGCCCCACGTATCACCATCAGGATGCGATCTCATCGTGTACCCTATGGCTCCAACACAAAATTCACTCTGAACGTCCAGTCCAAGCCAGAGTCTGAGGTCAAGTGGTTCCACAATGGAAAAGAGATTCAGCAGAGTAGCAAATACTACATGAGCAACATCAGCGGCGTCCTGACTCTCCAGATCACCAACTGTGTGACTGAAGATGCCGGCACTTACCGTGTGGTCTGCAGGAATGCTAAAGGAGAGACTTCAGACTATGCTACATTGGATGTAGCAGGAGCAGAGTACGCTGCCTTCTCCTCACTCCGCAAAGATGAGGAGCCTCCATCCTCCCATCTGCCAGAGATGACCGTAACAGAGGTATACCATGTCTCCTCCTCTAAAACAACAGTGCAGGAAACTGTGACTAAAACTGAGACCCAGTCCACCACTGTTGTTGAGAAGCCAAGTGAGAAGCCTGCTGAGGTTGAGAAGCCAAAGGAGAAGCCTAGTGTCCCCGCCATGATCCTGTCAAAGCCACAGTCCCTGACTGTCGAGGAGGGAGCAGTTGCCAGATTTGAGTGCAAAATGGACGGCGATCCAGCACCTTCTGTCACCTGGCTGCACGAAGGGGCAGTTGTTTGCACTTCTGCCCGTCATCACGTTGTTTCAACTCACAACAACTCCCATTTTGAGATCTCTGCTGTTGAGATGTCGGATGAAGGTAGCTACACTGTGCTGGTGGAAAACGCTGGAGGCAAACAAGAAGCCCATTTCAGTCTGACCATCCGCAAGTCTGAGTCCAAGGAGAAGGTTGTCGCCTCTCCAAGAGTCACCTCTCCAGAAGCAAAGTCCCCTCTGGCCAAGTCCCCTGAACCAGTCAAATCTCCCCGGAGAGTCAAATCCCCTGAGCCAGTCAAGTCACCTCAGAGAGTCAAGTCTCCAGTCTCACCAAAATCCCCAACACCAAAATCACCGACTCCCAAATCACCAACACCAAAATCCCTACCTCCATCTGAGATGGAACAAGTGACTTCTCCAATCAAGTCACTAAGGAGAGTGGTGTCACCAACACTCGAGGTCACGGCGCCTCACTTCCTGGTGCAGCCCAAATCCCAGAACGTGAATGAAGGGGAAAACGTTAAGTTCACGTGTGAAATCGAAGGAGATGCTTCCTCTGAGGTGGAGTGGTTGAAAGACAACATGACCGTGAGTAGTTTCTTCCAGAAACTTTTAGATCAAATTGTGTTCACGTCTTTACAGCTGACTTAACCCCACACTGCCGTCTCTTTGCAGATCTCTGTCACGTCAAACATCCGACTGAGCCGCTCTAAGAACGTGTTCACTCTGGAGATACGTGAAGCCACAGTTGCAGACAGCGGGAAATACACAATAAAAGCCAAAAATCAGTTTGGACAGTGCTCTGCAACATCCTCCCTGAATGTCCTCAGTAAGTCCCCACTGCATTTCAGCTAAACTCAATTAAACACACTGTGCCTCAGTGTATTTAATTGGCCTTGATACTAAAGCTTGTGACGAAACAAAAGACTTTGATTGGACCAAAACATTTTTAATATTCAAACGTAAGGCACTCGCGGCTTACACTCTGTCTGCATACATTGTACAGTGCTTGTGCACATTGTGATATGAGCCATGTGTGCTTGTCATTTGCATTCTCACAGCTGAAGAATCAACAAAAATGATAATTGTGGAGCAAAGAGCTTCTTCTGAGGCTGCTGCCGGCATGCTGAAAGGTTTATCTGCCTCTTCAGTTAGTATGGAGGCAGCTTCCATGCAGGCCAGCAGCTACAGCAGCAGCTCCCGCTCTGCTGCCGCCGCCGAGTATTCGTTTGAGAGCACGTCTGCAAGTAGCATGTCTGCCATGACGGCTGGGTCAATGACGGCTGGGTCAATGATGGCTGGGTCAATGATGGCTGGGTCAATGATGGCTGGGTCAATGGTTTCCATGAGCTCCAGCAGCCAAATGATAGAAATGTCTACTCACTCGCATGTTGAGGCCTCCTCCTCTTCGATGAGAGCCCTCACCACCGGGGTTAAACGAGGTGAGATGCCTGAATCCGTCTGTAACTTGCACTTAAAGTCAGAGTAAGAGGAAGTGCACCTTGAATGATCTGAGCACCTTGACCGAGTAAAGATGAATGTGAGATGAAGTCCTGCCTGTTTAAAAACTGTAGTCATCATTACAATAACATTCTTCAACTTGTACATTGATGATTTCATCCAGTCATAAAAATGAAGCCACAAACGGATGAGAAGAAGACACTGTTAGTGTCGGCTTAATCACTGTTATATCGATTTAGAGCAGCTCACTTCATTGGATGAGACGTGAAGGACAAAAATCAAGTTAGACTGAAATGAATAGAATAGAATTGAAATTATTATATTTGTTCATGGAGTCAAAGTAAATCTCAACGACAGCACAGAACAATGAAACATCGTACTTGCACTATCAAAGCTTTATCCTTTTAGCAGCATTGTAGTCAAGACTAACTACACCAAGACTAAGTCATGACCAAGACCAGAGTGTATCGAGACAGAGACAAGACTTTGAAGGATTGAGACAGACCAGACAGTATGTAGCAGACTCGGGTAGCTATCATGAAAACTCTTTGTGCAGTATTTCCAAAATGTTGTGTGTTCTTTCAGACAGGTAACGAATAAATCAGACAGTTAAGTGACATCCTGAGGTTTGGTCTTGACCAGTCTGAGACCGAGGCGAGTCGGATCTCGAGTACTACAACACTGAGTATAAAGTATAAACTGATTCAAGAAAGAGCATCAAAGAAACTATAACCAACTTCTGATCATTTCCACTGCATGGTTTGGACTTGCTCAGCACCACTGTGGATGACACCTGGTATTTTTTATGGTATCGCCATTGCTAAGTTCATCAACAGCGCTCGGTCGAAGGTTTTTCTCCTTACTGCGACAAACCAAGAATGAAGAACATCCCGTCATTTCTCCTGCCGTACTAAAGATGATGTCTCATGACAGTTTAATGCAGCGATCAAAGAATCACGTGCGAAAACAAAGTCGAGAAAAGTGAGTTGAGTCATGAAATTTAAACTACGGAGACAAAGAGGTCAAAACATTAACGTGTGAATATTGTGGCTCATCTTTGGGACTTTGATGTCATCACATGTTCTCATCATCATCATCACACAGTGAACCTTCATCACTGACCTCGTTTTTCTCTGTTAACAGGCGTTCCACCAAAGATCGAAGCTCTTCCGCAGAATGTGAACGCCGAGCCGGGGAAGACTCTGACTGTGGCGGGGGTATTCTCCGGAGACCCCACACCATCCGTCCAGTGGGTACGCTCGGGTCGGACCCTCCCCAACGGGGACGAGCGGTATCATGTGGAGAACACCGCTGAGCTCTCCACCCTCGTGATCTCTGCGGTGAAGGAGGGCGATGCTGGAGCGTACACCCTGCGACTGTCTAACGAGCTCGGCTTCGACACCGCGACTGTCAACGTTCACATTCGGTCCATGTAAAAAAAAAAGAAAAGTTAATTTATAGCCCCTGTTCCCTCGTCCAGAACCTTTTTATTTAGTGAATTAGCAACAATAATACTTGATAAAGATCTGGATTTCTGTTCTTGTAAATATGAACTATTTTTGTACCAAACTTGACATTAATTTATGCCAAACTAGACTAAAGTCTAAAGTTGTTATAAAATGTGCCATATTGGACAATTATGACTTAGGATTTTTGAACCACTTTTCTGTGACATGTACATAATGTATATAGCCGAATTTAACGGTTATGGGAAATGTATGCATTGTTATTTATGACAATAATATGAACTGAAACAAAAGAACAAATGTTTAAACAGGAGAAAGTTTCACCTGGAACGAATACCCTGTCAAACTTAGAAACTAAACTCTGTGCCTCAACGATAAGTTGAAGTCTTTAAGATTGCCTCAACAGGTAGAGAGGCTCCCTGTTGACGTTCTGAACCACAAACAGAAAGACTAAGTTATTGTTTGAACACGCGTCTGTGCGTGAGATATTACAGTTTCCTATGAGTTGTACCATGAGCGTAAGACCCTGAGTGCTGTTTGCATTACCCTCATGTAAGCAGCATGAACCGGCCTTGTGCTCAGACTGACTGTGTCATACCACCATGATTTGATGACCTGCCCGGAGTGCGAGCGGCCTGCACTCTGGGTGTTGAGATCATTTTAATAAAGTGCGCTGTTTCTGGCGCAGGACGGCCGGACTGGCTCTTTAAAACGTAACATCTCCTGGCCATGAAGAAGGTCAGAGCCGGCTCTGCTGCGCAGAAGCAGCGCCACCTCTTGGAGGATAGCTAGCTAAACGTGTTTGTGTGTTTGAGTGCGAGTGTTTGTAGCTTTTAGTCGTTTCACCTTGTCAGTAGTCGGGGTCCGCCACAGTGACATCATCTCCTGTGTAAAAAGAAAAGCAGACGTGTTACCCTGCACTTTGAATTATTGATCTGTTGATGTAGAACTATATTTCATCCTCCTCGAGTTTTATGCATTACTGATTTAATAAAGCATGATTCAGCACTACGACAGGCCTCTGCTCTTTATTGTGTCTGTGCTCTGATACCTGCACTACATTCATCTACAGTGTTTGTATGATGATCAGCTGATAAGTACTCGAGTGTTTCTGGTGTGTGATACCAACTGAGCTCACCTCTACACACAGCTCTGGATCCAGAACCAAAATGACTGTAGCTCCAACCCTCATCTGTGGTCATGATGTCTGAGTAGCGACTAAAAGAATGAGAGCGAGATACAAGGGTCTAAAACCTGGACGTAGTCTCTGAGACGTCCTTGCAGACTGTCTAAAACCTGGACGTAGTCTCTGAGACGTCCCCACAGACTGTCTCAAACCTGGACGTAGAGTTGTAGTGAAGGTGTTTGTCCAGCAGGAGGCAACACAGCACTGTTTATTATAAACCATCAAACACCACAGAGGAAGAGATGGACAGATCTAATTTATTGACTGAATTCATAAAAATAATTTATTTATTTAAAAGTTTATATAGTTAGTTATATAGTATAGTTTTATAAAAAATTATTTTAACATTTGTAAGATAAAGTCAAAAGTTTAAAATATATAAATGATATTTTTTATTGATCTGAACATTTTAAAGACAAACATTTGAGTTTAATGTTTTACAGTTTTTCTCCATTGGTTTGGCTCATTTCTTGAAACTGAGATGACATTCTCATAACTATAAAGCAATTTGGCCAAACAGACTTGCAGTTCTGCACAACACTTCAGATAACCAGCAAAATGTAATTTGTCTCCCAAAACTACTCATCCATGCTTCAAAATGAAATCCCTTTCCCATGTAAATAGTCAGTACCATAAAAATGGCATGGATCCTTCTCAATTGCTTTGGCACATTTTGATTCATTCAGTACTTCTGTCAAAATAACTTGGATGGTACTGCACAACTACATGGATCACCTGGCAATGTTTGTACAGCTCCCAAAACAGTTTACCCTTCAGTCAAAACTACATTCCCTTCTCATATAACTAGTCAGTGCCTCCAAAATGCATTGTCCCTTTGGTATTGTGTAAGTACTGCAAGTCAAAATGCTTAGACGCTTTGTCATGGCATATTTCTAACTATAGGCATAACATTTTCACACCACACACACACACTGCACTCATTCTGCCGAGGAATTTTCATTTTTATTCTCAACTAACGTAAATTGTACACATTACAGTAGGTAGGGAACCGTAAAAAAGGAAAATATACTGTGTACACAAAATACAAAAACCCACAAAAAAGAAAAAAATCAACAAATCAGCACTGTAAATACAAAGAGTCACAAATGAAGACATTTTGTTTAGTCACGGTCACTCCCCTCTCTCTCCTGGTCACCATCCTCATCTTCCTGGCCATCCATTCTCTGTGCTCTGTTCGGCCACAGATTCTCATCCACATCGCATCTGATGTTGTCTCTTGAGATACAGCGCAGGAAGAAGCGTCGTGCATGCCCAAGCCATCCTCTACACTGATCCCCTGGTATGTCCTCACAGCAGAGAAAAACACACACACACACCTAACACTATTTTGACAATTGAGCAGACTATTCTGCATATGATGACTTATACGATGAAAATGTGCTGACATGTTTTGAGGACAATAACCATGACACTGAAAACCAACCAATTGGGATAGATCAGCAAGATACATTCATTTGAAAAATGTACTAAATGTTGGCTGATTGTGTTAACTGTAGGATACTTGTACATAGCTATTTGCAAGGATGTACTAAAGGCTTGACACATGTACAAAGCATTTGGAAATGTGATGAAAGCAATGATAAATGCCATTCTGTTGTGAGAAACTGCAAGATAGTTTGGGGATTTGTCCATGTTGTTATGAGAATGGCATCTCAGTTTCATGAAATGAGCCAAACCAATGGAGAAAAACTGTAATGTTTAATTTGATTTTATAACATTTGAGATGAAACCTTCCATCAGACTGAAATGAAATGTTTTTATTAAAAACAAAAAGAATGAGAGCAACAGTTAATGTGGAAACTCGTTTCTCTTCAGTCCAGGTTCTCTGGGTCAGATGATTAACATATGTTCTGGTTCTGGTTCACAAAGTGTTTCAGGTCCATGTTCAAACAAACTCAAAGAATGTTCTGAGAGTGTTCAGAGAACATTCAGCTCAGGTTGATGTTTCCACAGAGGAATCTGTTTTTGTGAAGTAAAAAAAATAAATATATAAATACATTAGAAACCACAGAACCGAGCTCAGTGGTGGACAGTTGAACTGAAGACAGAGAGGTTAGATAGACAGATAGATAGATAGATAGATAGATAGATAGATAGATAGATAGATAGAGACACAGCAGCAGTAAATCATTAACTAACTATAAACTGTGATGAGATATGGCAGCAGCAATAACAATAATAATAACAACAATAATAACAATAATAGTAATATGTGTAGTGGACGTCATCAGGACCACAGCAGCAGCCACGATCCACGAGAACCTGACCTGAGTTCTGTTCATGTTCTGTCTGTCTTAATGACAAAGCTTCATGTTCAGTTCAAACAGCAGGAGGCGCTGTGCTTCCATTGAAAGAGCTGACACCTTATGGGCTGACTGGTTTGATGATCATCATCTTGATGAACTCACCTGAAGAACAGGTGTGTTTGCTCTGTGCATGGTTTTAGATTTTCTTCATGTGATTTAGAGATAAACATGCTAACCACAACCAATCAGAAATCGCCATGTCTGTGAAGAGAAACACAACCTGCAGTTCCTCTAACGTCCACCTGAGGCTGGCTCCAGAAGTGAGTCAGTCTCCATAAGTCCCCATGTCCAAATGTCCAACTTCACAGCAGAAATAAACATGTTTACAGCCTGGTACAAAAAACAGTTTTGGTCTCTGTAGCTAATTTCCCCGTTCATGACAACTGTACTGAGGGTGAATTTATATACAACTCACCTGTTCACATTATATTAAGGCTTAAAGTTATGCAGGGTTAAGAGCGGGGACGCTTTGACTGACAGGTGGGAGAAGTCATTCGACCTGCCTCAGGTCTTTGACCATATTTAGATTAACAGGAGGAAGAAGAGGCAGGACTACAAAATGAGTGACATTACGCACGCGCTGTCCAATCGTTATACTGCTGATGAACCACAGAACTTCAGAGTGATGCCAGAAGAACCAGTTTGGGTTCCACAAAGAACCTAAAGAAATGAAAGAAGTTAAAGGTTCCTCAAAGAAACATCAACACAAGGTTCATCAGCTCCTCTCATCGTTAGTCTCAGGTGGTTTGAAGAGGATCTGGTTCTGGTTCTGGATGTTTGTGGACTCCTCCCTGATGTGTTCCCAGACACAAACAGAGAACAGAGAGCAGTGATTGGTTCGTTGGGTGAGGGATGTGTGCAGGGGGGAGGATGGATGTGTCTCTAAAATGAGCTTTCATGGTTTTTAATGAAGCTTGGAGGATTTAATCAAAGCCTGCGAGTCTCGAGTGTCAGAGTCTGTCCAACGTTAGAGCTGCACTCTGAGGCTCGGCCACGCCGTCCTCAAGCTTCAGTTAGAGACAGAGACGAGCTGGATGTGCTGAAGAGCCACCGGAGCTCTTTGTCTTTGACTGCAGTCAGCGTCCTACAGTCGTATTTAGAATAATGTTACTATCTGTAATGTAATGTTATGTGTGTAATGTTATGTGTGTAATGTTATGTGTATCTGTAATGTAATGTTATGTGTGTAATGTTATATGTATCTGTAATGTAATGTTATGTGTGTAATGTTATGTGTATCTGTAATGTAATGGTATGTGTGTAATGTTATGTGTGTAATGTTATGTGTATCTGTAATGTAATGTTATGTGTGTAATGTTATGTGTGTAATGTTATGTGTGTAATGTTATGTGTGTAATGTTATGTGTGTAATGTTATGTGTGTAATGTTATGTGTGTAATGTTATGTGTATCTGTAATGTAATGTTATGTGTGTAATGTTATGTGTGTAATGTTATGTGTGTAATGTTATGTGTGTAATGGTATGTGTGTAATGTTATGTGTGTAATGTTATGTGTGTAATGTTATGTGTGTAATGTTATGTGTGTAATGTTATGTGTGTAATGTTATGTGTGTAATGTTATGTGTGTAATGTTATGTGTGTAATGTTATGTGTGTAATGTTATGTGTGTAATGTTATGTGTGTAATGTTATGTGTGTAATGTTATGTGTGTAATGTTATGTGTGTAATGTTATGTGTGTAATGTTATGTGTGTAATGTTATGTGTGTAATGTTATGTGTGTAATGTTATGTGTGTAATGTTATGTGTGTAATGTTATGTGTGTAATGTTATGTGTGTAATGTTATGTGTGTAATGTTATGTGTGTAATGTTATGTGTGTAATGTTATGTGTGTAATGTTATGTGTGTAATGTTATGTGTGTAATGTTATGTGTGTAATGTTATGTGTGTAATGTTATGTGTGTAATGTTATGTGTGTAATGTTATGTGTGTAATGTTATGTGTGTAATGTTATGTGTGTAATGTTATGTGTGTAATGGTATGTGTGTAATGTTATGTGTGTAATGTTATGTGTGTAATGTTATGTGTGTAATGTTATGTGTGTAATGTTATGTGTGTAATGTTATGTGTGTAATGTTATGTGTGTAATGTTATGTGTGTAATGTTATGTGTGTAATGTTATGTGTGTAATGTTATGTGTGTAATGTTATGTGTGTAATGTTATGTGTGTAATGTTATGTGTGTAATGGTATGTGTGTAATGTTATGTGTGTAATGTTATGTGTGTAATGTTATGTGTGTAATGTTATGTGTGTAATGTTATGTGTGTAATGTTATGTGTGTAATGTTATGTGTGTAATGTTACTATCTGTCAGGAGAGAACACGTGACAGGATGTTCATATGTTAGCTTGCTGCAGTATGCTAATATGGTTTTCAGTAATGTTAGCTTAGCTTAGCTTTTCTAAGCTAACGTTAGCTTGTGTTGCTTGTTGTAGGGACACTATAGGGAAGCTAACAGACTGAGGCTAAAGCTAACAGGTCTCATGTCATGCTAACAGACTGAGGCTTAGGCTAAAGGGTCTCATGTCATGCTAACAGACTGAGGCTTAGGCTAACGGGTCTCATGTCATGCTAACAGACTGAGGCTAAAGCTAACGGATCTCATGCCATGCTAACAGACTGAGGCTAAAGCTAACAGGTCTCATGTCATGCTAACAGACTGAGGCTAAAGCTAACAGGTCTCATGTCATGATGCTAACTGAGGCTAAAGCTATCTGGTCTCATGTCATGCTAACAGACTGAGGCTAAAGCTAACGGGTCTGATGTCATGCTAACAGACTGAGGCTAAAGCTAACGGGTCTGATGTCATGATGCTAACTGAGGCTAAAGCTAACAGGTCTGATGTCATGCTAACAGACTGAGGCTAAAGCTAACAGGTCTCATGTCATGCTAACAGACTGAGGCTAAAGCTAACAGGTCTCATGTCATGATGCTAACTGAGGCTAAAGCTATCTGGTCTCATGTCATGCTAACAGACTGAGGCTAAAGCTAACGGGTCTGATGTCATGCTAACAGACTGAGGCTAAAGCTAACAGGTCTCATGTCATGATGCTAACTGAGGCTAAAGCTAACAGGTCTGATGTCATGCTAACTGAGGCTAAAGCTAACGGGTCTGATGTCATGCTAACTGAGGCTAAAGCTAACAGGTCTGATGTCATGATGCTAACTGAGGCTAAAGCTAACAGGTCTGATGTCACGCTAACTGAGGCTAAAGCTAACAGGTCTGATGTCATGCTAACTGAGGCTAAAGCTAACAGGTCTCATGTCATGATGCTAACTGAGGCTAAAGCTAACAGGTCTGACCTCATCAATATTCAAAGATATAGTTCTTCTGACGTGTCGATCAGACGTGAATGACTCTAAATGTGTTGATGATCCTCGTTATTTTTCCACTCTGGTTGTCTGCTCGGTGAATCTGCAGATCCTAACTTCAGTCTGCTGTCAGCAGTCCTGCAGACTGACGCGGGGTCAGACTCTGTTTTTCTGGCTCGCAGAGGTCGAACCCCTCAGCTGTCCTGAGATCAGCAGTCTGCAGGTCCCACATGGGTCCGCAGGAAGTGACCTCAGTGCCCGGGCCGGGCCATATGGCTAAACCTCTGTCCGTCCATCTGTCCCCTGAGTCCTGTTCCCCCGTCCATCCGTCCATCAGCTCTCCTCCACATTCACCAGCCTGCAGACACTCATGTTACATTTATGAGCCCCCCTCCTGAAATGGAACGCCCCCCTGGCTGCAACACCAGTGCCCTATTTGTCTGTTTGCTTCATCATCCCAGCAGGACCCGATCAGTCCCTGACGGTCCTGAAGGAGGATCAGAACTTATCATCATCATCTTCTAGATCTTCCTCTCCACATTAGTGACACTGTGGAGAGGAAGATGTACAAACTGAACAGCTGATAAACTAAGCAGACTTTAGACAAAGATGACAACGATGATGATGATGATGGTGATGGTGATGATGATCATGATGGTGATGATGATGATGATGATGATGATGATCATGATGGTGATGATGATGATCATGGTGGTGATGATGATGATGAAGGTGATGATGATGATGATGATGATGATGATGATCGTGATGGTGATGATGATGATGATGATGGTGATGATGATGATGATGATGGTGATGATGATGATGAAGGTGATGATGATGATGATGATGATGATGATCATGATGGTGATGATGATGATGATGGTGGTGATGATGATGATGAAGGTGATGATGATGATGATGATGATGATGATGATCGTGATGGTGATGATGATGATGATGATGGTGATGATGATGATGATGATGGTGATGATGATGATGAAGGTGATGATGATGATGATGATGATGGTGATGATGATGGTGATGATGATGGTGAGGATGATGATGGTGATGATGATGATGGTGATGATGATGATGATGATGATGTTGGTGATGATGATGATGATGATGATGATGATGATGATGATGATGATGATGATGATGATGATGATGATGATGATGATGATGATGATGATGATGATGATGATGATGATGATGATGATGATGATGATGATGATGATGATGATGATGATGATGATGATGATGATGATGATGATGATGATGATGATGATGATGATGATGATGATGATGATGATGATGATGATGATGATGATGATGATGATGATGATGATGATGATGATGATGATGATGATGATGATGATGATGATGATGATGATGATGATGATGATGATGATGATGATGATGATGATGATGATGATGATGATGATGATGATGATGATGATGATGATGATGATGATGATGATGATGATGATGATGATGATGATGATGATGATGATGATGATGATGATGATGATGATGATGATGATGATGATGATGATGATGATGATGATGATGATGATGATGATGATGATGATGATGATGATGATGATGATGATGATGATGATGATGATGATGATGATGATGATGATGATGATGATGATGATGATGATGATGATGATGATGATGATGATGATGATGATGATGATGATGATGATGATGATGATGATGATGATGATGATGATGATGATGATGATGATGATGATGATGATGATGATGATGATGATGATGATGATGATGATGATGATGATGATGATGATGATGATGATGATGATGATGATGATGATGATGATGATGATGATGATGATGATGATGATGATGATGATGATGATGATGATGATGATGATGATGATGATGATGATGATGATGATGATGATGATGATGATGATGATGATGATGATGATGATGATGATGATGATGATGATGATGATGATGATGATGATGATGATGATGATGATGATGATGATGATGATGATGATGATGATGATGATGATGATGATGATGATGATGATGATGATGATGATGATGATGATG
>NW_020852647.1:241193-243693 GCF_000972845.2 Larimichthys crocea
AAAAAAGTCTTTTGGAGCAATGGGCTACAATGAACAGGAAGCCAGATATTTAAGAATGAAAATCACCATTTTTGCTGTTTCGAGCTGGTTGAGAAGGGGTCATGTTTGAACGAACTCCTCCTATGGATTTCATTCAGTTCACTTCAAACTTGGTAGGTGTGTTCATATAGACTTCCTGAGTAAAAGTTATTAAAATGATGAATTTTGGGGAAACTGTGTGGGCGTGGCGATCCATAAAATTCATTCAAAGAAGAAATTGCCAGGAAGCACCTTCTCAGAGCTGTCTGAATCTTCAACATGATTGTTATTTGTTGTTTCTTTCTCGATGACTTTAATAAAAATAAACAGTTATTGACTTTTCATGTATTTATTGTTGTTGTTTAATGTAACATTTGGTCAGGATGAACATTCCGGATGTTTTTCTAACTCCGGATCAGGACATGGACTCTGACTCGTCCCTGTGGACCTCATCATGATGAGCGATAATGGACTGTGCGGTTCGTTAATGAAGAGGTTAATGACACTGGAACACTTCCTGTCTGTGAACAGTTTGTGGAGATCTTCAACGTGCCACTGAGTCATCATTCATTCATGGTTTGCCGTTGGTGGACGACATATTGTTGATGCCTGGTGACAGATGGACGAGACACCGTGTTTGTGTCTCGTCCAACGGGCGCAGAGGCCAACCAATCACAGAGACTCAAACACACAAGCAGATTTATAGATATTATATTTATTGATGATATATTATTATGATCTTCGTCAAACCCAGCTGACCCGACTCACTGAGGAGACTGAGCGGGTCCATCTGACTTATTGATTATTCATTTTTGATGATAAAAATATTGATGAAACAGCGACATGAGAAACAGGAAATGTGTGAACCCTCGGCGGAGGTGAACATTAGTGACAGTGTTGATTTATGGTCAGAGATGGTGGCCATTAGAGGTCCCCGCTGAGCTGACACACACAAACAAACACGTCTCATTGTTTCAGACGGAGTCTCAAACACTTTATTTTGCACTGCAGCTCTTTATTATTCAGATTCTTCTTCATGTATGTAGTTTACAAACAAACATGGCGGTCCTTGTGGGTTCTCGGTTTCTTCGTCGTCTTCATCGTTTGCTTCGTGGTCTTGATGGATTCAGTTTGTGAGATCTGCAACAGTTTCAGTGACACACTGAATCTCATTTAATCCCATTACAAACACACTGCAGGCTGCTCCGTCACCCCCACCCCCCCGTCAAGGCAAATATTAGCAGAAAGCAAATAATCCTCCAGGTTGGGATTAAGACTTTAAATGGAGCCCAATTGTGTGCTTTTTGGTTAATGAACAACAAAGTCTTGGAGGACGGCATCTCATTTATTAAACATGAAAAGCTTCTTGATGAAATATAGAAACTGGAAGTGTTTTTGCATTTCAAACGATTTGCATGGCCAGCGTGCTTGCATGCTAATGAGCTGCGAGATCCAACGAGTTATAAAAAGGAACAAGTTCGTCAAATTCAAACCAACCATCAGCAAAAGCAGAAACAAAGAGAGAAGGCTTCACACGCAAATATCAAAACGTGAGCTGATACAGCTAAAATGAGCTGTTAGCTTCTAGGCTAGCAGCAATGCATAGTGGTGGGGGCTTTTATTTTGAAAGGTCATTTTATGTGTTGTGACTTTGTTTATGTCGCTCGTCCCTGTGTGTCTCTCTCCCCTCAGAGATGAAACATTAAGCTCCTGTCTCCGAGCAGAAAGTCCCGGTCTCTCCACGCACCTCGTGGCCCACTTACAGACTCACATGACTGCGTTTCCATGGTTACTGAGGAAACCAAACAGCCAGGGAAAACACGGCTAATTACCCAGAGAGCGCTCGTGATGTTTAACAGAGATGATGCGGAGACACAAATCAAATCAATCAAATGTTTTCCACATTCATCAACACAGTCACGTCGCAGACGAAGAGATTTATGATTCTAGGAGATATGATACATCGACAACGACGATGGGGACAGTAATGACGATGAAGACACGGCGATGACGACGATAACGATGACGATGAACATGGCAGTATTAACGATGATGACGCAAAAAATCTGAAAATTAAAATATGTCAAATATGTAAATATAAACAATTTACGAAAAAATTATGAAAAAACGTCGACCCCAAAAAAATGGGGAAAATTATAAAAAATGAGAAAAACAACGACCAAAAAACAAAAATGACAAAAAATAACAACAAAACATGAAACATGAAAACAAAACAAACAAAAAAACCAACAAAAATGGCGACGAAAATTAGGAAACAACACAAAGATTATTAAAAATAAATTAAATAAGTCAAAAATGAAAAAATCATCAACAATTCTGAAAATAATGACAAAAAATAGTGAAAAGTACAAAAATAAAAATAAAAAATCGACAAAAGTTTGACAAAGATGATAAAAAAAAAAAATGACAAAAACAACACAAATGACGCCTCACACACACACGCACACACACGCACGCACAC
>NW_020852647.1:248505-266005 GCF_000972845.2 Larimichthys crocea
TATATATAAATATATAAAAGGTATATAAAGATCAGATTTCCAGTTACATAATGAGATTACTGAAGGGCTGAGCGATCTCTGAGGGAGGCTGCAGGCAGGACTGACTTCCTATATATAAATATATAAAAGATATAAAAAGATCAGATTTCCAGTTACATAATGAGATTACTGAAGGGCTGAGCGATCTCTGAGGGAGGCTGCAGGCAGGACTGACTTCCTGTGTCGCTCTGTGGTGCATCAGGAGTCTGCTGCTGGAGGAGCTCCTCTGCTCAGCCAGAGTGTCCTAGAGACATTGTCCAATATGGACTAAGGTCTGGACAGCATCCTCCTCTCTGTGTCCAGCTCCCCCACGACATCACCAGCTCTCCTGATCAGTTTGTTTGGTCTGCTGGAGCCTCAGGTACTTATACTCCTCTGCAGTATTCACAGGGACCCCCAGGTACTTATACTCCTCTGCAGTATTCACAGGGACCCCCAGGTACTTATACTCCTCTGCAGTATTCACAGGGACCCTCAGGTACTTATACTCCTCTGCAGTATCCACAGGGACCCCCAGGTACTTATACTCATCTACAGTATCCACAGGGACCCCCAGGTACTTATACTCATCTGCAGTATCCACAGGGACCCCCAGGTACTTATACTCATCTGCAGTATCCACAGGGACCCTCAGGTACTTATACTCCTCTACAGTATCCACAGGGACCCCCAGGATGGAAACAGATCCATTATTAGTTCCTTCGTCTTTGTCACATTGAGCTGCAGATGGTTCAGCTCAGTCCAAGTGACAAAGTTCTGTATTCACTATCGTCACCCTTTTCAATACAACCAACTATTGCTGAGTCATCAGAGAACCGGTGGCAGAATTCGGTGCAATAGTTGAAGTCTGAGGTGAAGAGGACGGAGAGGACGGAGAGGACAGAGAGGACAGAGAGGACGGAGAGGATGGAGAGGACAGAGAGGACAGAGAGGACGGAGAGGACGGAGAGGACAGAGAGGATGGAGAGGACAGAGAGGACAGAGAGGATGGAGAGGACAGTCCTGTAGGCCTACGTACTGTCTGCCATCAGGGAGTCAGCAACCAGGACACGATGGGGGCCTCCGGCTAAAGCTAACAGTCATGACATCATGCTAACAGAAGCTAACATGCTAACAGAAGCTAACGTGGTAACAGTAGAGGGTATAATCTGATATTAGCCAGATGCTGTTTCAAATGTGTTGGATTAACATGCTGCAGCGTGACAGGCCGTGTGGTTGGCGTGTTGTCAGCGTGTGGTTGGCGTGTTGAAGTGTACCTTTGTCCCTGATGATGAGGTCATGTGATGTGAGCACAGAGCTTATCTCTGGCTTCATTAAAGTGAATAAAGGAGCAGAGTGGGGCGTCGTCTCTAATCTTTAATACATCTTTGATAACAGAGGCTGTTTAATCAGCGCCGCCCCTTTAAGAGGATTTAAAGTCAAGTGAACAGCTCATCAACAGCTGCTCCAGAGTCAGAGTGGAGTCCTCCAATGACAAACTCCACCTGTCTGACTTCACCTGTCTGTCTGACTCCACCCGTCTGACTCCACTTGTCTGTCTGACTCCACCTGTCTGACTCCACCTGTCTGTCTGACTCCACCTGTCTGACTCCTGACTCTACCTGTCTGACTCCACCTGTCTGTCTGACTCCACCTGTCTGACTCTGACTCTACCTGTCTGACTCTGACTCTACCTGTCTGTCTGACTCCACCTGTCTAACCACAGTTAGCGCTTCACTACTGATCAGTGTTTCCATCATAAAGTCTGTAAATCCCTTCTGTACTGTCACGTTATTCCCTGTTGGTCCTCAAACTGCTCCGGTCCGGTCGGTCCGGTTGGTCCGGTCCAGGTCAGTCCGGGTCGGTCCAGTCCGGTTGGTCTGGTCCGGTCCGGCTGCTGAGCCCGGTTCTGTTCTGTTAGCAGCAGTTAGCAGTTAGCATGTTGTCAGGTTGAAGCTAACTGTCAGGAAACAGGAAACAGGAAGTGAGTCTGTGGCGTCAGATTTCAGCTTCAACAAAACAAATTAGATCAGCAGCTGCAGAGGTGGCTGATGGGAAGCAGAGGTGGCTGATGGGAAGCAGAGTTTGTTTACTCAGCTGTTCCTTCGTCCCGTCTCCTCAGTGTCATCGGCCTGTTTGTCAGGTATCAGTGACCGCGCCGGCTGACGTACTCGGACTCTCACCTTTCACAACGCTCGGCTCGCCGCCTGTCGGATTTCTGACACCTGACGGGCCGGACGCCGTCGCCCTCGCCGTGGAATGGAACACAAACACAAAGAGAAACAGACCTGACCTCAGGTCAGATCTCAGCTTCACTCAGAGCTGACGGGAAATCTGTCAGACAGGAAGCAGAGAGGCGGCGGCTGCAGCTGTTTGACAATCACCACGACCACGGCGAGAACGACAACCACGACCTAGGCGAGAACGACAACCACGACCACGGCGAGAACGACAACCACGACCACGGCGAGAACGACAACCACGACCACGGCGAGAACGACAACCACGACCACGGCGAGAACGACAACCACGACCACGGCGAGAACGACAACCACGACCACGGCGAGAACGACAACCACGACCACGGCAAGAATGAGGATGAGGACGACGAAGACAAGGCGTTGTGCCTGGTTACATTGCCAGCTCACTCAGCTCCTGTTCTGGCACGATGCTGGCTCCTCCTCTTCCTGTGCTACAAAGCAATAGAGTGTTTTGACGACACCTTCTATGGTGTTCGCTGGTTCTGGTTCTGGTCCGTCAGGACTCGCTGTGTGCAGCTGTGATCTAACGGCGGCTGATTACAGCCGTGAACCCGAGCCTGGACGGCACCAGAGAACCGTGACGCCTGACCCACATGGAGGGACGGAGAGACGCCACGTTGACAAAAATAACCTTTAAAAAACCTTTAAAGAACCTTCAAACTGCCTTTTTGTTACTTTCATTAAAAGCTGATGTCATGTTTGTTCATTAATGATGTAATTAGTTGTGAATTAAACCAAACTAATGTTGATGAAATGTTGTCGATGCGTTGCATGGACGTTCTCCTGACCTGTGTGTCTGGTCCACAGGAAGTGGAGTCAGACTTTCAGAGTGAAGTTCCTATGAGGACAGATGATGATTGGTTGTAAATTGGTTTAATAAACGTTGCAGCGCTGCACTGTTCGTTATGAAGGGACTAATCAGTTTGATTTAAAAGCGGAGCTCATTTAAATTTTCATAAACTAATTTTGATTCAAATATAAAAATAAATTAGGAAACAGATTAAATAAAGACGAGCGTGTTCACATTTTATCTGCTGCTCAAACAGAACTGGGCTCAGCAGCCGGACCGGACCAACGTTACAGTACCGAGTTTGTGTCCTCTGTCCAATCAGATGAGCTTGTGTTTCTTTTAATTGTGTCTAATCTCTTCCTGTCAGACTGTCGAAATAAAATATGAACTCCACGCCGAACAGATTAATCATCGCCGTGACAACCACCACAAAATAACGACGAGTTTTCATGCTAGTTTTAATTTAAATCTGAGACTGATCAACCCTGACCATCACAGAGGAAGACTGAGACTATGTCCAGGTTTTAGACAGTCTGCGGGGACGTCACAGAGACTACGTCCAGGTTTTAGTGCTGTAGGCTTTTGTCCAGTCTTTGTCCAGTCTTTGTCCAGTCTTTGTCCAGTCTTCAGTGATTTTGGATGATGAAGTGAATCTAATCAGAGTAAAAGCCGAGCGGAGCTGTTTAGAAATTAACGAGCTCTTAACGGACATTCAGATGATGATGATGATGATGATGCTGATGATGCTGAAGGTTACGTGAGCGAATAAAACGTTTCAAAGAGATTCAAAGTTTAAATGTCCAATGGACTCTTTGAAACAGGAAGTCTATGTTTGTGTTTGGTTTGTTTGATGTTACTGAAACGTTCCCGACTCTCCTCACACAGTCACAGCAACATGAAGAAGCTAAAGGCTAACAGCTAAAAACATCAGATGACTCAGGCGTCTTATCGCTAATGAGAGATCAGATTACATGACATACGTGACCAAAAGAACATGGACAGCCGAACATGACAAACATATGTGACTGAGACAAATCTGATAAATCCCTGAATGATCAGATTTGAGGTTTACAGCAGCGATGATGAGATTCAGTGTGAAGGTGTTTGAAGGGTTAATCCACATCTGGAACAAACCAGTGGAAATGTTAATGGACTGTGAGACGTTGACGGGATAATAAACTGAACAAAGAGCCTGAAAACATCCACAAGCACATGTTAACATCCCTCCAACTGTGGAGCCACCTCATTAACATCATTAACATTGTTAACCACATTAACATCAATATCTATTAATGATCCAGGAGTCATTTATTAACAGTGCCTGACATCATAATGGTCATTGAAAGAGGTTGTTTAGTTGTTGAGAGGTCATCTAGGCAGAGATTGTTTAGTCGCTCAGTCATTGAAAGAGGTTGTTTAGTCATTGAAAGAGGTCGTCCAATCGTTGAAAGAGGTTGTTTAGTTGTTGAAAGAGGTCGTCCAATCGTTGAAAGAGGTTGTTTAGTCGTTGAAAGAGGTCGTCCAGTCGTTGAAAGAGGTTGTTTAGTCGTTGAAAGAGGTCGTCCAGTTGTTAAAAGAGGTTGTTTAGTCGTTGAAAGAGGTCGTTTAGTCGTTGAAAGAGGTTCTTTAGTCGTTGAAAGAGGTCGTTTAGTCGTTGAAAGAGGTCGTTTACTCGTTGAAAGAGGTCGTTTAGTTGTTAAAAGAGGTCGTTTAGTCATTGAAAGAGATTGTTTAGTTGTTGAAAGAGGTCGTCCAGTCGTTGAAAGAGGTCGTTTAGTTGTTGAAAGAGGTCGTTTAGTCGTTGAAAGAGGTCGTCTAATCGTTGAAAGTTTCTTTTTATTTCCTGATTTGCTGATATAAAGATAACAAACGTGAGGTAAATTCTTGTGTCTGATTGGTTGCTGTTCTCTGTCATTAGTCATGTGATCCTCTCTCCGTGGCATGTTTTATACCCTCAGTTTGGTCCTCCAGGTTCCTCAGTGATCCTTGGTGATCCTCAGAGATCCGTCAATGCTGCAGAGTGTTTGGCGTCCTGGTCGCCCACATGAAGTCAGTTTTGGATTGTAGTTTTTTATGGTTCTGGTCTGTGCCGAGTGGTTTTATTTCAGGCCTGGCTCCGGCTCCAGTTCATGATGGACTCTGTGAAGTTTGCAGGTCTTTGTTGTGGCTTTGCGTTGAGCCGGCTCTCTGGGCCTGTGGGGGTCTGGCTTCAATATGTCGCTGTGTTGTGTCCTGGCATTGTGACGTTGTGGTGAGGCAGACCAGACTCTCTGAAGTCTACCTTCACTTAGCCGTTCTATTTCTTCCTCCTGCCGTCCACCACAAAACTCCACAGGCTTCAGATTTCAGCCTCCATGCCCGACCTTCGACAGCAGAGGAAACACAGAAAACAAACTTTGACCTCCGGACAGGAGGGGCGCGCCGAAGCCGCCATGTCATCCACGGGTACCAGACCAGGACAGATTGGACATGAACCACAGAGACTCAGGGTCTCAACACTGAGAAGCTCCTAACGAGCTAAAATCATCATCAGTGACGACGAAACACTGGATCTGATGCTCTGTATCTGAATCAAACTGTGAATCAACACTGATCAGTATTAAACATATAACATGCAGATTAGATGAAGCAGTCGATGATCTAATTAGTGCAACCTCCAGGCGAGGAGGGAGGACGAGGCCATCACGGTCCAGCTCCATTTCCTGTCAGGAAAATTAGATGCTAATTAATTAACACTGGCTTTATCAAACGCACGCTCAACTCAAAAAGAGATCAGTTCACATCAGTCAGCTGCAGGACAAGACCTGATCCTGGACTCGCCACAGGCCTGATCACGTATGTCAAACCATGGAGCTAACAGAGCTAACAGAGCTAACCATGGAGCTAACAGAGCTCACTGAACTAACAGAGCTAATCATGGAGCTAACAGAGCTAACCATGGAGTTAACAGAGCTAACCATGGAGCTAACAATGCAGCTAACAGAGCTAACCCTGGAGCTAACGGAGCTAACTGAACTAACAGAGCTAATCATGGAGCTAACAATGCTAACCATAGAGTTGACAGAGCTAACCATGGAGCTAACAATGCTAACCATAGAGCTGACAGAGCTAACCATGGAGCTAACAATGCTAACCATAGAGTTGACAGAGCTAACCATGGAGCTAACAATGCTAACCATAGAGCTGACAGAGCTAACCATGGAGCTAACAATGCTAACCATAGAGTTGACAGAGCTAACCATGGAGCTAACAATGCTAACCATAGAGCTAACAGAGCTAATCATGGAGCTGACAGAGCTAACCATGGAGCTAACAATGCTAACCATAGAGCTAACAGAGCTAATCATGGAGCTGACAGAGCTAACCATGGAGCTAACAGAGCTAACCATGGAGCTAACAGAGCTAACAGAGCTAACCATAGAGCTGACAGAACTAACCATAGAGCTGACAGAGCTAACCATGGAGCTAACAGAGCTAATCATGGAGCTGACAGAGCTAATCATGGAGCTAACAGAGCTAACCATGGAGCTAACAGGGCTAATCATGGAGCTAACAATGCTAACCATGGAGCTAACAGAGCTAACTGAACTAACAGAGCTAACCATGGAGCTAACAGAGCTAATCATGGAGCTAACAGAGCTGAAACTTCCGAACACAAAACAAATAAAATAGAATAAAAGATTCAGCTGAACGTTTGAACTCTGACGTCAGACTAGAAACTAAATTTAATCGAATGTTTCCTGATTTGTTTTTACAGTGAAACAAAATGGCGGCTGGGTAAAGATGTGTGAACAGAGACGAGAGAAGAAGAGTGAACGGACGAGCTCAGTGATAATTATCGGGGACGATGGTGTCGGTGTGGATAAGTGTCAGGCTGAGGCTCCGTAATGAGGCGAGGGATACTCAGGTCCGCGCTGTGATGATGGCATGTGGCAGGCCAAGATGTCGGCCATCACAGCAGATTAAGAGATCAGGAGCCGAGCTCGAGGCGCTGACCCGTCCTGATTCTGACCTCGTTAACTGAAACAGAGACGTCTACGTCAGGACGAGGGTTAAACGTTCAGAAAACGTTACTCCCTGTTGGTCTCAGAGGCTGCGCTCCAAACCCGGCTGCTGAGCCCGGTTCTGTTAGTGTGCTAATGGCAGATTCAGTTAGCAGCAGTTACTTTATCATGTGGTGAGTCTCTCCCCCTTTATCTGAGATAACTGTTGTTATGATATGGTGCTATATATATAAAATATCTGTCTATCAGAGAGTTGAAGTATCGGGCGGCACTCAGCTCAGACAGAGCAGCCGCCCCGTGTGTGAAGGCTCAGTCCTCGCTGTGGAAGCCGAGGGTTCGAATCCGACCTGCGGCTCCTTCCCGCCTGTCATTCCCCGTCTCTCTCTCTCTCTGCATTCCTGTCACTCTTCAGCTGTCTGTCAAATAAAGCTTATTATTAGTATTTGTTTCATTAACCAGGATGACTTTAATACTTTCATATGTTTAAGTCAGTCTACGCTGTGAGTGTGAAGTGTGTTGTATTCCGTGTTCGACATGTAATCCAGAGATAAGATGACGCGGCGCTGTGTGGTCGGAGCTGGCAAGCTGACAAAAACCTTTTGGAGGCAATTATGTGCTGAGCGTCCCCGCGAGGGCCCCTCCACCTCAGAGCGCTCCGTCAGGAGCCCGCTGACAGCTTGGAGCACCGCCCTGCGCCGCACGCCTTCCATCCTGTTCCAGGATGCGATCCACAGCGGCCCAGAAACCCCCTCCAACCACCCCACCGCCCCCCTCCAGTCTGCAGCCTGAACCCCAGCCAAGCCTCAGCTCTGTGCTCACATCCAGATCCAACGCCACACCTTCCTGCCGAGGCCTCTTCGAGGAAGGGAGGCATCTCACCCACATTGTTCTAAACGGAGATAAATGCTGGGTTCAGTTCCACCTTCAGAACCGACACCTCACCACAGTCCTCCAGGACTCGCTCTGGATCCCGGTGTCTGCTGCCAGACTCTCTCTGGTCTGTGATCCCTGCCAAACTCTGTGTTAAACCTCGACCCACAGCACTTTTACTGAGCATGGACACGAGCTGAGGCGAAGGGGGACGTGGTTTCAGTGGTGGCTGAACCTGGATCTCAGAATACCTAAAGCTGGATCCACTAAATGACACAGTGGCTCTGCCAGAGCTGAAACATGATCTGATGGTTCTACAGGAGCTTTTAAAGGGACCAGAACCAGAACATGGACTGACCCAAAGTCAGTCACCTCAGGTTAAACCATCAAGGATGGAAACGTTCAATAATCAGGACAGCCGTGATGTAATCATGTGTCACTCCATCACTCTGTCCGTCACTCCCTAACTTCTTACGTCACTCTGTAAATCCGTACGTCACTCTGTAACTCCATACGTCACTCCGTACGTCATTCTGTACGTCACTCCTTACGTCACTGTAACTTCTTACGTCACTCCATTACTCCTGTACGTCACTCTGTACGTCACTCTGTACTTCACTCTGTAAGTCACTCCATCACTTCGTACATCACTCTATGATTTTGTACATCACTTCGTACATCACTCCATCAGTCACTCCGTAACTTCTTACTTCACTCTGTACGTCACTCTGTACTTCACTCTGTACGTCACTCTGTAACTTCTTACGTCACTCCATTACTCCATACGTCACTCTGTAACTTCTTACGTCACTTCGTCATTCACTCCGTACGTCACTCTGTAAGTCACTCTGTAAGTCACTCCATCACTTCATACATCACTCTATGATTTTGTACATCACTTCGTACATCACTCCATCAGTCACTCCGTAACTTCTTACTTCACTCTGTACGTCACTCTGTACGTCACTATGTAACTTCTTACGTCACTCCATTACTCCATACGTCACTCTGTAACTTCTTACGTCACTCCATTACTCCATACGTCACTCCGTACGTAACTCTGTAACTCCATATGTCGCTCTGTACGTCACTCTGTAACTTCTTACGTCACTCCATCACTCTGTACATCACACTAACTCCATACGTCACTCCTTACGTCACTCTGTAACTTCTTACGTCACTCCATTACTCCATACGTCACTCCTTACGTCACTCTGTAACTTCTTACGTCACTCCATTACTCCATACGTCACTCCGTACGTAACTCTGTAACTCCATATCTCACTCCCTAAATCCGTACGTCACTCCTTACGTCACTCTGTAACTCCATACGTCACTCTGTACGTCACTCTGTAACGTCTTA
Source organism: Larimichthys crocea (assembly GCF_000972845.2). NCBI lineage: Eukaryota > Metazoa > Chordata > Actinopteri > Sciaenidae > Larimichthys > Larimichthys crocea. Next base: position 257,812 of record NW_020852647.1, read on the forward strand.
TGCCACTGTACGTCACTCTGTAACTTCTTACGTCACTCCATTACTCCATACGTCACTCTGTAACTCCATATGTTACTCCTTACGTCACTCTGTAACTTCTTACGTCACTCCATTACTCCATACGTCACTCCGTACGTAACTCTGTAACTCCATATGTCGCTCTGTAAGTCACTCTGTAACTTCTTACGTCACTCCATCACTCTGTACATCACACTGTAACTCCATACGTCACTCCTTACGTCACTCTGTAACTTCTTACGTCACTCCATTACTCCATACGTCACTCCTTACGTCACTCTGTAACTTCTTACGTCACTCCATTACTCCATACGTCACTCCGTACGTAACTCTGTAACTCCATATCTCACTCCCTAAATCCGTACGTCACTCCTTACGTCACTCTGTAACTCCATACGTCACTCTGTACGTCACTCTGTAACGTCTTACGCCACTGTACGTCACTCTGTAACTTTACGTCACTCCATCACTCTGTACGTCACCGTAACTCCATACGTCACTCCTTACGTCACTCTGTAACTTCTTACGTCACTCTGTACGTCACTCTGTAACTCCATACGTCACTCCGTATGTCATTCTGTACGTCACTCCTTACGTCACTCTGTAACTTCTTACATCACTCTGTAACTCCATACGTCACTCTGTACGTCACTTCGTCCGTCACTCCGTGCATCACTCCATCACTTCGTACATCACTTTGTACATCACTTCATACGTCGCTCTATTCATCACTCCACTTCGTACGTCACTCCATCACCTCATACGTCACTCTATGGTTTCATACATCACTTTGTACATCACTGTATAACTTTTTATGTCTCCGTATGTCACTACGTCATTAACAAACATCTGACCATCATCAGCTGTCATTGGTGTTCATCTCATCACATTTTATTTTATTTTATTTAGTCATATGATGTCAGTCACATGTTGTCGCTCGTGAACACACATGCACATACTAACCTCAGACCACAGAGCCCCCCATGAACAAACCCTGAATGTACCATCAGTGTTCATAACGTACGGGACGTCCCTAAGGACAAATCGAATGCCTCTCTCTGAACAAAGGTTCAGTTTCGTGGTTGTCTCGTCGTGAATGTGAAGTCTGACACGAAGCTGCATTCATGAAGTCTTTGGTGTCACGTCGTGCTGCGTTCAGTCACATCAGGTTTAAATCAGCACACACACTTTCATTCCTCTCATTTCTTCTTCTCTACATTTACCGCCTCTTTTCTTGTCGGCGTCTCTCGTGCCGAGATAACGCTCTCTGTAATTATGAGAAAACCAGCTCGCCCTTTATTATTCCACAAATCAGATGAAGCCACAGCACCACCACCGACCATGGGAACCATGGGAAAACGACGGACTTAACCAGCCTTTGTGGTTGAAATCTCACTGAATCTCACAAAAGAAGAAGATGGAGGAGGGGGGGGGGGGACAGACGCCTGAGTCTGAAAATACAAACTGACATTCAGCGTATGTTCCACATATGTTCCATGTATGTTCTCTGTACGTTCCATGCGTATGCATATTTATGTTTGTATGACTCAGCTGATTTACAGTATGTTGTTATAATGTTCTGTAATGTTTGGATGGTTTGTGACGTCTGTGAGAAATAATGAAGTTCATATATAATATAGTATATAGTTCTATATATATATATATATATATATATTATATATATCTATCTATATATTAATATATCTGAATATATATATATTTATATATATATATAGTCATATATATAGACATATATAGTTTATATTCATATATTATATATATATCTTATATAATTATTTATCTATAATATATAGTAATAGTTCATATATATAGTATCTAGTTATATAGTATATAGTTCGATGTCTATATATATCGTATATAGTTTCATATAGTTATTATGTTCATATATATAACTAATAATATAGTATATAGTTCATATTCTCTATTATATATATACAGACATAAGGTTTGTTAAAGGTTTGAGTCTCACTCTGACTGTTTGGTTTCATTAAATCTTTTATTTATGATCAGATCAAACTCTGAGTACAGTGCAGCAGGTCTACAGATCCACTTCGTTCTGGACGTGGACCTGGTTCTGGTTCTGGTGGAGCTGCAGACTCAGACATCAGCCTGGCTGCCACTCAGTCTCTGTGGTGAACAGACATTCAGCAGCACAAAGGATAAAAAAAACATCCTCCTCCTCCACCTCCTCCTCCTTCTCCTCCTCTTCCTCCACCTCAACCACACACATAAAGAGGACGGGGACGTTTACAGGTCCAGACTCGGTGTCTCCGGCCCGGCCTGCCTTTGATTTGGGCTCAGAGGTGTCTGAGTCGGGCTCTTTCTGTGGGACGTGGCACTGAGTCAGGCATGACGCCGGCCTGGCAGAACCAGCCCGCACTAATGGGCCCGGGCTCCATGGTGCGTTCAGGGACTGTGTGCCGCCAGCAGAGTCTCAAAGCGCTCCTTAAGAGATGCCCAGGAGAAGGAGGAGGTGTCGACCTGAAGGACAGGAGGAGGTCAGCTCTTCAGTCAGCTGACAACACACAGCATGTATGTGATGGAGCGAAGCCAGGCTTTGTGCTAAGCTAACTGCTCGTTACCTTGACAACGTGTCTGCGGGTGATGTCAGGCCTCCTGCAGAGCGCCTGAAGGCGTTTACAGAGCTGCTCAGGTGTCGAGTACAGGTACGCCGCTACATCAGAGAGACAGACAGAAGAAGGTCGACCTCCAAACAGACAGACAGGCAGAGAAACAGACAGACAGGCAGAGAAACAGACAGACAGGCAGAGAAACAGACAGACAGAGAGAGAAACAGACAGACAGAGAAAGAAACAGACAGACAGACAGAGAAACAGACAGACAGGCAGAGAAACAGACAGACAGGCAGAGAAACAGACAGACAGAGAGAGAAACAGACAGACAGAGAAAGAAACAGACAGACAGACAGAGAAACAGACAGACAGGCAGAGAAACAGACAGACAGGCAGAGAAACAGACAGACAGAGAAAGAAACAGACAGACAGAGAGACAGACAGAGAGACACAGACAGACAGAGAGACAGAGAGAAACAGACAGACAGAGAGACAGACAGAGAGACACAGACAGACAGAGAGACAGACAGACAGAGAGAGACACAGACAGACAGAGAGACAGACAGAGAGACACAGACAGACAGAGAGACAGAGAGAAACAGACAGACAGAGAGACAGACAGAGAGACACAGACAGACAGAGAGACAGACAGACAGAGAGAGACACAGACAGACAGAGAGACAGACAGAGAGACACAGACAGACAGAGAGACAGAGAGAAACAGACAGACAGACAGACAGACAGAGAGACAGACAGACAGAGAGACAGACAGACAGACAGACAGACAGACAGACAGAGAGAGAGACAGGTGTTTGTTTGTTTACCTGGGAAGATTTCAGGATAGACGAGAGCCTTTGGACACAGAGGATAACATCCACAGTGAACGGCCTCTAACCTGGAACCAACACACAGACGTTCAGACAACGTTCAGACAACGTTCAGACAACGTTCAGACAACGTTCAGGTCTGTCTACACTCTATGGAGCTTCTTGCTAATGTGCTAAATGCTAAAAGCTATTTAAAGGTGGCTGTGCTAACGTTCTCCACACAGAGCTGCAGCTTCACGAAGCGTCTGGTCTGAAGAAGGTGTAGAAGAAGAAGGAGGTTCTCCATGTGAACGCTGACCTGTTTTCAGTCCACAGATCTTCACGTAAACCTGCAGGAATGTTTGTTTGAACAGCGCAGAGCGCTGCGGGGGCCGAGGTCCCGGGCCCTCCTGGGTTTGGATCAAAGACAAACAAACGTGACGTCCTCCTCGGGGACGGAGCTCCTTCTTCTTCTGTGCTATAATTATCTGCTGGTTCATCACAGAGCGCGTCGACTCTCAGTACACTTCATTAACATCCAGCACGCCACACGCCTAACGTGAGCTGACGATGAACTGTATCTCCTTTAACAATAATTAATCATATTAATTAATAAATCCTAATAATAACTAACGACTCTGCTAGCATAGCAGGCTAAAAGTTAGCATGACATCACAAACTCATATATATATTACATTACATGTTACGTTACTTTATGTTACATCACTGTTCACCAATGTGACCAGTGACGACATGTTTAGCCGCATGTCGTCATTTCACCGCTGGCTGTCGAGGTGGTGTCCAGCAAACGATGTGGGCTTCATAGATCATTGGACACCTTTCTGGGGAAAACCTGGTCTGATTAGGAGAGACGGCATCCATCCCACTTTGGATGGAGCAGCTCTCATATCTAGAAATATGGCCAAGTTTATTAGCTGACCAAAACCATGTCGACAACCCAGAGTTGAGACCAGGAAGCAGAGCTGCAGTCTTACACGCTTCTCTGCGCCTCCATTAGAGCAGTTGCCCACCCAGTCCTTTAGTATAGAGACTGTGTCTGTCCCCCGTCCACCTACATTATTTAAAGATAAAACAAACAGAAGAGGAGTTCATCATAAAAACTTAATACAAATTAAATCAACATCTCCAACAGTCCAAAATAAGAGAATTAAATGTGGACTATTGAATATCAGGTCTTTGTCATCTAAAGCTGTCTTAGTCAATGAATTAATATCTGACTATGATATTGATTTGTTTTGCCTCACTGAAACCTGGCTGCAGGAGGATGAATATGTTAGCTTAAATGAATCCACTCCTCCGAGTCATTATAATACTCATGTTCCTCGAAGTACTGGTCGAGGTGGTGGAGTTGGAGCCATATTTGACTCAAGTCTATTAATAAATCCCAAACCTAAACTAAATTATAATTCATTTGAAAGTCTTGTCCTTAGCCTCACTCACCCAACCTGGAAAACTTTACAGCCAATTTTATTTGTTACAGTATATCGAGCTCCAGGTCCTTATTCTGAATTTTTATCTGAATTTGCAGAATTTGCATCAGGCTTGATCCTTAAAACAGATAAAGTAATTATTGTAGGTGATTTTAACATTCATGTGGACAACCACAATGATAGTCTTAGTACTGCGTTTATCTCTCTATTAGACTCAATTGGCTTTTGTCAAAGTGTAAATAAACCGACTCATTGTCTGAACCACACTCTTGATCTTGTTCTTTCATATGGCATTGAAATTGATAATATAATAGTCTTCCCACAGAATCCTCTTCTGTCTGACCATTTTTTAATAACCTTTGAGTTCATACTACCGGACTATAAGCCTTTGTGTAGAAGCTTCTACAGCAGATGTTTATCTGATAGTGCTGTAGCCAAATTTAAGGAAGTGATTCCTTCAGCATTGAATCAAATGCCATGTCTAACTGTAACAGAGGACTTGTCTACTTCCTTTAGCCACCCACAAATAGACCATCTTGTTGATAGTATTACAGGCTCATTACGGACAACTCTAGACTCTATTGCACCTCTGAAAAAGAAGATAATTAAACAAAGAAGGCTAGCACCATGGTATAGCCAGCAGACTCGTAAATTAAAGCAAGAGGCACGTAAATCTGAACGCAAATGGCGTGCCACTAAACTGGAAGAATCTCATCTAGTCTGGCAAGATAATCTCAAAACATACAGGAAGGCTCTCCGTAATGCCAGAGCAGCCTATTACTCTTCTTTAATTGAGGAGAATAAGAACAACCCCAGGTTTCTCTTCAGCACTGTAGCCAGGCTAACAGAGAATCACAGCTCTACTGAACCATCTATTCCTTTAGGTCTAAGTAGCAATGACTTCATGAGCTTCTTTAATGATAAGATTATAACTATTAGAGACAAAATCCATCACCTCTTGCCCTCAACAGGCATTGATCTGCATTCTGATACAGCAAGTTTGGAAACAGCTGTAAAACCTGATATGTATTTAGACTGTTTTTCTCCCATCGACCTTCATCAAATAACTTTAATCATTTCTGCAGCTAAGCCGTCAACCTGTCTCTTAGACTCCATCCCAACCAGGCTGCTCAAGGATGTTTTACCTGTAGCTAGTAATTCATTATTGGATATGATTAATCTGTCTTTATTATCAGGATATGTACCACAGTCCTTTAAAGTACTTTATGTTACGTTACTTTGTTACGTTACTTTGTTACGTTACTTTATGTTACGTTACGTTACGTTACTTTATGTTATATTACTTTGTTACATTACTTGATGTTACATTACTTTATGTTACATTACTTTGTTACATTACTTTATGTTATGTTACTTTATGTCACGTTACTTTGTTACGTTACTTTAGGTCACATTACTTTGTGTCACATTACTTTATGTCACATTACTTTGTGTTACGTTACTTTGTGTTACATTACTTTTGTGTTACATTACTTTGTGTTACGTTACTTTGTTACATTACTTTATGTTACGTTACTTTGTTACATTACTTTATGTTATGTTACTTTAGGTCACATTACTTTGTGTTACGTTACTTTATGTCACGTTACTTTGTTACGTTACTTTATGTCACATTACTTTGTGTTACGTTACTTTGTGTTACATTACTTTGTGTTACGTTACTTTGTTACATTACTTTGTGTTACGTTACTTTATGTCACATTACTTTATGTCACGTTACTTTGTGTTACTTTGTGTTACGTTACTTTATGTCACATTGTGTTACGTTACTTTGTGTTACGTTACTTTGTGTTACATTACTTTATGTCACATTACTTTGTGTTACGTTACTTTGTGTCACGTTACTTTGTGTCACGTTACTTTGTGTTACATTACTTTATGTTACGTTACTTTGTGTTACATTACTTTATGTTACGTTACTTTAGGTCACATTACTTTGTGTTATGTTACTTTATGTCACGTTACTTTGTTACGTTACTTTATGTCACATTAATTTGTGTTACGTTACTTTGTGTTACGTTATTTTGTGTTACGTTACTTTGTGTTACGTTACTTTGTGTTACATTACTTTGTGTTACATTACTTTATGTCACATTACTATGTGTTACATTACTTTATGTCACATTACTATTATGTTACATTACTTTATGTCACATTACTTTGTGTTACGTTACTTTGTGTTACGTTACTTTGTGTTACATTACTTTATGTCACATTACTTTGTGTCACGTTACTTTGTGTTACGTTACTTTATGTCACATTACTTTGTGTTACATTACTTTATGTCACATTACTATGTGTTACATTACTTTATGTCTCTTTACTTTATGTCACGTTACTTTATGTTATATTACTTTATGTTACGTTACTTTGTTACATTACTTTATGTTACATTACTTTGTTACATTACTTTATGTTACGTTACTTTATGTCACGTTACTTTGTTATGTTACTTTATGTTACATTACTTTGTTACATTACTTTATGTTACATTACTTTATTACATTACTTTAGGTTACGTTACTTTATGTTACATTACTTTGTTACATTACATTAGGTTACATTACTTTGTTACATTACTTTATGTTACGTTACTTTATGTTACATTACTTTGTTACGTTACTTTGTTACATTACTTTATGTTACGTTACTTTATGTTACATTACTTTGTTACGTTACTTTGTTACATTACTTTGTTACGTTACTTTGTTACATTACTTTATGTTACGTTACTTTATGTTACATTACTTTGTTACGTTACTTTGTTACATTACTTTGTTACGTTACTTTGTTACATTACTTTATGTTACGTTACTTTATGTTACGTTACTTTATGTTACATTACTTTGTTACGTTACTTTGTTACATTACTTTATGTTACATTACTTTATGTCACGTTACTTTATGTTACGTTACTTTGTTACATTACTTTGTTACATTACTTTATGTTATGTTACTTTAGGTCACGTTACTTTGTGTTACGTTACTTTATGTCACATTACTTTGTGTTACATTACTTTATGTCACATTACTATGTGTTACATTACTTTATGTCACATTACTATGTGTTACATTACTTTATGTCTCATTACTTTATGTCACGTTACTTTATGTTATATTACTTTATGTTACGTTACTTTGTTACATTACTTTATGTTACATTACTTTGTTACATTACTTTATGTTACGTTACTTTATGTCACGTTACTTTGTTATGTTACTTTATGTTACATTACTTTGTTACATTACTTTATGTTACATTACTTTATTACATTACTTTAGGTTACGTTACTTTATGTTACAT